>NW_017100724.1:575467-596384 GCF_001263275.1 Habropoda laboriosa | reverse complement strand
TTGCTGAAATGTGGGAAGAAATGCTGTATTCTGAGTTTGGAATTAAATAGATATTACGATTCTTTCACCGTGAATTTGATAATAAAAGGAGAACCTTTCTTTAAAGTTCGAAAAAGATAAAAGTTCCCTCGATTATCCACAAACACGATTTCTAACTTTTAGAATAAAAACAAATTTTCTCACGGAAATTTCGATAACTTCTAGGCAAACAAAGCTTCTCTGATAAAAAGGCGGAAACAAACTGTTCCTACTAGAAACTTCCACGCTTGGATTCGAATCAATGCAGTAAAAGAGCAAACGTCGAGAAGATACATAAAGACAGAATCTCTTCTTTCACTGAAAGAACCATCAGCCTTCCGAACGTTTCCATCCAACTCAAAATTTCTTGCTGTTTCAATACCTTTAATACAGTTCAATCGTTTCAACAAACATCCAAACATCATCGTAGAAAATACAACGAAACGAAACTACGTGGCCATTAAGAAACTTGTTTATAAAAGCAAACAGAAGCGTACAGTCTTGGTAAAAGGTATTAGATATCCTATCAAATATGAATTATTCAAAAATATCCTTGTATCATGAGGAAATCGATTATTTTTTATTAATTTCTTCAAAATTTGTTGGAGCTGCACACAACGTGAATGTTTGACAATTTCAGCAATTGTTTTCTGACTTTTATCATGTTTAAAAAAAGAAGAAAGAATTAAGTTACGTTGATGGTCACTTGGTTCGTTCTTCTTTGGCATATTTCCACAAAAACTTTCAAAATATCAACAGCAAAATTAAAGACGAACTGACGTGTGTTAGCAGCGTGTACTAACAGCAGATTGTCATTTTTAGAAGGAAACACTACAGACTCCTGCGTTTTTCCATTCGAATATACACCTAAGGACTTCGGGTCTTTTCTGACCCAAAGTCTTTTTTGGGTCAGAAAAGATCCAAAGACCTTTCGTGTCAAAATTTCTGTTACCAGCACGCCATATGAACCTAGACGATGAACTTTCAACATAATGACAAGGGAATACAAACTCGACACTAGCAAAAGTTATTAAAAAAAAAAAATAAGAAAGCGATGGTTCAAAAAAAGACCCAAAGACCTTACGTATAAAAATTACTATCATCAGCACGCCATATGAACCTAGACGATAAACTTTCAACATAATGTCAAGGAAACATAAACTTCGCAGCAAAAATGATTAAAACTACAAGATGGGTCAAAAAAGACCCGAAGACCAAACTAGTTTTAACAATGAAGGTGCCTGATACTTTTGCCCAAGGCTGTTCTTACACGACACAATCTGAAAACTGTGCGAACCCTGGTACAATCTCGACTGTGTAATATTCCAATTGGCCTAACATCGGGTCCCACAACGACGACGACAGGAAGAACCTGATATTTCACTTTTCATTAACATGCGTCCTCCTCGACGGAACACACGTATACAACACGGATACTCATCAGTTTATTGTGCCACTAAAAGCCCGGGATCATGCCAGGGAATTGGTGCAGTAGGATTAAGCTGGACTGTGTGCCAAGGAGCTATGTTTCGTCCGATGTAAAGAGCAACGGCGGGAGGGAAGAGGAGAGAAATCGTGTAACAGGCTTCCCATATATCATTCGTCCACAATGGCGTCGAGTTTCGAGAGACGCACAGGCACAACCCGTAAACCACTCGATTCTGACGTGAACCACACGGCAATATGCTACGATCACCGTTCAACATATTGGAACGGTCAACGGTGACGTTTGTCCACTCATTGTGCGTGCAGGCTGAATCAGCATTTCAGCTTCGGGGACAACAGGGCAATCGTCTTTGAGGAGTTATTGGCAACATTTGTCTGTGGACACGTGATTCGGTTACCGTTTGTTTATTTTCTTTTTTGGATTTTTTGGTGTGGAAGGGAGAACTCGTAGATAATTAGCTGGTTATGTAGAATGGAACGAAAATTCTAGGATTTTGGGTTTAATAATTTAGCGCGGTTGAGAGGAAGACAGTGAAAAGGTAGGCATACCTTTGTAAGGTAGCTTAATAGTTAAAAATCTAGATTTTAATAACGATAGATAAATGATTTCATTCTACAGATCGTAGAAATATTGGAATGATTTATGTTATTTTTGCATTGTGGTCAGGGATAATTGGTAGTTCTTTAAGTATAGAATGAATATTCCTGAATTCTATTAGAATTCTATTGCACCATTTATAATTGGAGAATTTCGAAACTGATTAGTCCCTTTAATGATAGAATTACCAATAACTTCCTAAAAAAGGTCGAAGAATTTTGAAGGTACATCGGTTTTTCTAGTATATCTACTAATTTTCTAATTAATATGTATTTCTGTTACACGTGTAATCTCGCAGATTCGAACGCCTGCTTTCTGAATTTTTTCTGCAATCATTTTCGCGAGCGTAACAGAATCATAGCGGCAGCATCTATTCTCACGAGAGTGACGAAATTATCTTTATTTTTAACGCGTTAGTCGCACACGTAGAAGTCGATTCTTCGTGGAATCTTAATATCCCCGTCTATTAATTTCTCGAAACACCTTGTCCATCCGTCCGTCCTTATATTTCGGTGCCAGTCGTATGTAATCCAGAGGTCCATCGATGTGCCAAATAATAAATAAACGGGAGCAGAGGCTCTGCCTCTGCATGAACGATCTCGAAAAATAATATTCGTTTAAGATAGTAGAAGATAAAAAAAAAAGGAAAAACAGAATCAAGATGTGATATTTGTGAATCGTTAAAAATGTGCATCAGCAGATTGACTGGTTTAATTAAAAATATATTTAAATCAATTGGACAGTCATATTGGAAAGCCATTTGGCTAAATTAAAAACCTCCATCGATGGATCTGAATCGAAAATCTAAATTGAACAGCCATTTTATTCATTTTTGTTCGCGGTACAAATATCGAATTTAAATGTGAAATGAAAGGAAGGAGAGAAAACGAATATTTTGTTAGAATGTTTAAAGGAAATTTGTAAAATTAAAAGAGTAATTTGTATGTAGTAACATAAATTGACAAAACAATACTTTCACTTTAATAAAAAAAAAACATTATCTGTTGTTCAACAGAAATGCATTTTTCATTTTTCCTTCTATTAGAAAATATGATTAATTTTAAGAGCAATAATAAAAATTGAAAGAGGAACAAATTGTTCAGTACCAGCTGACCAAATTGCAATTCCCCCTTTTCCCAAGAAACCTATTATTTCTCATCTGGTGAGAACATCCCTCCCAGCTTTCTTTTCCCATAAAACTACACCGTAAAAAAGTTTGTATACTACCAAGTCTAACCCATGCACCAATAAAATCTCAACAGTGAATAGACTTCGTACTTCCTTTACTTTCCCTATTTAATCCAAACTGTACATCATTCAAAACTATGTCAAGAACATAACCCTTCAACTACATTCTATTCAGCTTTTTCCAAGAATTTCTACTCTACCTAATTTTACTTCTCCAAGAAACCTATTACATACTTTGGTAAGTACACATTTTCTCGCTTTCTTCTCTCGTAAAACCATGCGCCGCGACGAAGGTTCCCACCTGACAATCCTCTCGAAGGCGAAAATCAGCGAACGGCGAAAATCGCTTGACTTTCTCTTAGGTAAAAAGAGAGTATACTGAAGAAAAACCGATAGACATTATTCTCGATTAAATTTTTTGACAATTGACTCTTGAACAACTCGACAAGAAAAGAAAACAGATGAAACGAGAGTAGACGAGATAGACGTAGCGCGTGAAACAGTTGCAATAAATCACTCAGTGTCAAAACTTTCCATTTCTCTAATTTTCATCCTATCTTCATACAAGCAGTATCGATGAATTGGTGAGATTCTCCCCATGAAAATGAGCCCAAACACGACACAAATCGGACTACTTTTACCATTCGTCAATTTAAATGCCCCAAATTGTGAGGGTATTCTAAAAAACTGATTATTGTTAAAACTAGTCCGATCTATGCCGTGTTTGTACTCGTTTCCATGTGAAAAAACTCCACCAGTCGATTGGCACTATTCTCATAAAGATAGGATGAAAATTACAGAAACTGAAATTTTTGATGTTAGCCAATTCCTTGCAAACTTTCGCTACATTTTTTTACTTTCCTTTGTCAATGTGTTTAGCCTTGCCAAGCTCGAGGAACCGAGTAGTGAGAACAGAGTGGGGATGGTTAAGATCAATTTAACCGAGAAGATTTCACTTCAATTTACCCGAGCATTACTGTAAGTACTTTTTTATTTGTTTCAACGTAATTAAAACGCAGAGAGACCCTAAGCGACTCGCGTTGGGCGTTGGTTTCCGGGCTCGCGTTTCCGCTTCGAGGAGGAGCTAGCCACCGATGGCCGCTCTTAGAGTCTAGGGCCTCTGTATCAGGTATCAGTCGCGTATTACGAAATCGCCGGGAGACTCCAGACCGAGCCAGAAACACGAAGAGTCGATCCCTCTGGCCGGGCACAATGCCCGGCTTGTAATGAAACATTCTGGCAAGGGTATCATCGGCCTCGTAATGGGGGGATCGTCAAAAAATACTGCCCGCTGCTCCTCCAGACGCCTCTACTTCTTCTTTATTTCTCCTCGACGCGATCCTTCGAATTATTGTTCCACCCTCCAGGATCTCCTTCGTTCGGGTTGCGCTCGTAAATTTTCGGTCACGAGCCGTTTCAACGGATCCAATTATAATTGCGTGGAGAAACGAGCGCTAGATGTTGGATCGGGTCTAAATCCCTTTTATCAAGTTTTCTCCGTCTCCTTTGTGTTATACGAGAGTTTCGCAAGATTGTGATTAATAGTGCATGGAAAATGTCGTGGAAAATGTTTAAAGTGTACTTTACAAATTTTCAAACATTCAGAAATGTTTGTTGGATTTTAGATTAGGGGTGAAATTTTGTTCCAAAGAAAGTGTCTCGTTGTTCCATCGAAACAGGTGATTTTATAATTAGTAGAAAGTTCAGTGAGGTATTGTTTTTAATAAAATCCGTGAATTTTCAGGATTGCAATCAAATGCGTTAGATCGAGTATAAAACAACGCAAAGCTTTTGTCAAGAGAAGCGAAACAGTGGTTAACAATGTTTACCTGCTTTCACTCGTGTTTCATAAATTCCTCGAGTTCGGAATTATTTTTATAGATCCAGTTAAACTTACGGAGAACACAACGATTGTCACGCTTGTCTCATAAATATGTTCCCCGTGAAAAACTCGTCTGTATCTAGAATCAAGTGAACGAAATTATGGTTACCGGTGTTTATTTAGTTTGCGCTGCTTTATTACGGAAATAAAATGGACGCACTCTCTCTCCCTCTCTCTCGCGATTTTTCACAGTTCTGACCATAAATTTCGCGTTATACATGTCACTTTTATGAATCTAATTAAATGCATACACAGGGATGAAATATTCTGGCATTGTTGAAGTTCGTTCGACTGTCCGGTTAAGGATCCGCTCGAATGAACGAAACTGTGAGCGACGAGGCGCGTTTGGTTTCACACCACTTCGTTACGGTAATAAAATGCCCACTAAACGAGATATCTTAATTTATCGCGGAACGGGAGATGCGGCCTTCGAAGGCTAAAACCAGCAGTTCCACGTCAAAGTGGTTTATAGCTGCTTGACGAATAACCAACAACTACTTCGTTTATACACGTTGTCGTGTTGTCACCGGTGCAATGATTTGTTGGTATTGTAACTTCAAATGTAAGTGTACGTTGTCCGTGGTAATAGATAGAAGCTCCAACTACTTAACTAACCAATTTGCGAGTATTAAATTTTAACGCAACGCACACGTTACGGATCCTTCCTTCTGATAAGTTATTCCATCTACTTCTATTATTTTGTGGTGAATCTTGTCGCGGGATGAAGTTACGACAAAGTACACATACTCTTATTTTCGTTCAATTTCAAAATTTGTCAAATCTTTGTTTCAGATATCAATTCTAATTAATCCACGATGCGAGAAATAACGAATTAAGCGGCTCTTTTGTACATATCCGAAATTGTAAAATCATTTGATTTTAAATGCTTATTATTGTAGTTAATTTTGCTTAAAATCCATTCGCTTTGTAATTAGTTCACAGTGGAACAAGTGTATTCAAAATGAAACGTTTCTGTTTGCTTGTATCAATTTCATAAATATCCACCTTTAACTTATACGATATATTTTCTAATTGATCCATAATGGGACAAATAATTCGTTAAATCGCTCCTTTGTATATTTGCAAAATTATCGAATAATTATTCTCAAATATTTATCGATACAGAGAACTTAAGAAGGTACACTCTTATTTTCATTTACTTTCAAAATTTGTCAAATTCTTTTCGTATCGATTCCACAAATGTCCACCTTTCATTGGTCATTTGGATAAGAACACACGCACACAATTGTAAACTAATTATTTTCATATATACCAAAATTTAAGCGGCACTTTAATCTCGATTTCACTGAAAATCGATCCACTTCGCGATCAGAGTTCACAGTAGAGCAAGTGTGTTCAAAAGCAGAACGGCAAAAAGTCGGACGATTTACATTTCAATTTATTCTTAATGGAATCAGAATGAAGTTGAACGATTCGCGAAACTTTTCGGATAGCGGTGAACGGTGGAATGGACGCGGTTTAAACATAAATGAGCGTAGAATTTTAATGCCCGCCTATTGATCCGGATTTGATTGGTAACGTTAAATTTTCCAGCGGATTTCCTTCGTGGATGTCGTGCACCACCGCTGACACGATTCCTTGAAAACCCGGAGCCACCTTTAACCTTTAACCGGGGGGTGGTGGTGGACACCGCTGTTTCGCGATAATATTTACAGAGTCAATTCTGCGCCGCTGTCGGAATAATATTTTGTCCGGCTGTTGTTAACGGATTTATTTCGACATATTGCAATTTTTAGCGCGTCCGCTGTTGATGCAGGCGACACTCGATTAAAAAGCAATAACGAGCAGTATTTTTATTCTGTCGGTGGTTAGATAGGAAATACGAAGGTAAATCCGGTACTCCGACCAACAGATTTCTCCAATTTTTCATATTTATATAGACAGTATTCTTTTTTAATATTTGCACATTTAACGTAGAATGAAGTATTGTTAATTTCAATTATTACATTTGGCTGCATTTTCACGGCTGCGAAGTAATGTAAAATTTTCGATTAAAATTTGGAAGTACGGCGGTGTAAAAATAATTATTACACTAAGGTTGCTTAACAGAAATATATATTTATTTCAATCTGATAACGCTTAAACTGTTTTTAATCCTTCCGACCCGACGGCGTTTGCAGCAGTTCGCTTCCTACGGCCGACGTGAAATTTAGTAGGCCGACTTCAAATTCAGCCCTAAACATATAGAATTGCTTATAAAGTATTTGAGTCTTTGGCAATATATTCAGTATTGTACTGGATAATTAGGAAAGGAAAGCGGTGACACATTCTCAGAGTCGGTACGCGGTACCGATGTCGGGTCGGAAGGGTTATAGGCGACACGATGCACGTAGAAAGAATGTCCGCGACAAAAAGCCTTGTGCCTTTTTCGGGGCTCCCTTAAGTAGCCCCTTTTCCCTGGGAAAGTCCCAGGAAGTGGAGGCGCGGGCCTACATTGCCGAGGCGATACTCTTGTCCTCGAGGACGAAGAAACCCGGAGATGTTTGGAAAACACCTCTCGACTCTTCGCCTCGAGGGCCAAGAGTTGCCAGGCCTAGGACCCCCGTGGCGGTCGTCACAAAAATAAACATTAAAAAGGTATAGAAATAATTTGGCATAATTTAGTATTAATTACCAGAAAATGATAAAGAACGTAAGAATTTTGGGAAGGCAATTATTTCTCGAGAAATTAGGTTTGACTTGATAACTTAATGGAATCGTTCATTTAAGAGAGATATTATATTTGGAAGTTTACTGAAATTTTATTTAATATTTGTCGGAATTATTGGGCAAGATAACGGCTTAAAATTCGTGTAAACGAATCGTTCGAAATAATACGACTGGTGAATGAAATTTTTAATCAACTCGTAAAACATTACCGTGTCACTGAAACACACGAGAAAGGTTTTTTTCTCCCTGCTTTTAATGAGGCTATTTGCGGACAGAAAATGGGTCAATATAATTTTATGGAAGAACCTCCAGCGATAATAAATGTACCGAAATTGATTTACGCGAAAGGTAGTAAAAAACGATTTTTATCAATTAAAGTTATAATTGAAGTGAATAATTGGAACTGAGGCTACAGCTAACGAACGAAAGAAAATAAATGCTTATTATAACGGTGTGTGTCAAAGGATTTTATAATTAAATTATGAAAGAATAACTCAGAAAAAAAGCAACAGGGAACAATTTTCCGTATTATTTTATCATTTGAAATTCGATGAAAAGAATTTACGATTTGATTTTGGGCCAAATTTTTGGTCAAGGAAATTCTACAGCGACGACATAATGGTCTTACCAAAAAAATAGGAGAATTTGTGGAACAAGAAGGCGCTTAAGTTCTTTTTTTTTATCAAATTTAAAGGTTTGTTGGAAGTATCGATCTAAATCATAAAATTCGACACGAACTCATAGGATGACTTTAGGGTGTGTTTTCATTGGAGAGTAAAACTATCGCGAATCACTCTCGAGAGTTAAATTTTTATACTTCCACAGCATTGAGAGTGGCGGAGAGCTGCATACACAATTTGAAACTACTTTCGTGAGTAGTTATCGTAAAAATCTCACATGAAAACACACCCTAATATTTCCTCTTTCCCAATTTCACAGTAAAACTATCGCGAATCACTCTCGAGAGTCGAATTTCTATACCTCCACAGCACTGAGAGTGGCGAAGAGCTGCATACACAATTTGAAACTACTTTCGTGAGCAGTTATCGTAAAAATCTCTCGCATGAAAACACACCCTAATATTTCCTCTTGTCCAATTTCACAGTAAAACTTCGAAATTGATCAGTATTATACTGTACCTAGAGTGCTAACGAAGAGCTAGACCTACTCTCAAGAACTATCGCAAAAGAACTCTCAAATGGAAACACACCCTAACGTTTCCACAGCCATAGTATCGTTCTATTTAGAACCGCTAATCCATTGGTGTCGTAACACCCTTTAATTCCTATAAAAGCATCGACAGAAAGAGGCAGGGAGGGGAAAAAATATGGCCGAGGAATATTGCAGCGAAGGGTAGACCGTAACTTCTGCATCATAGCGACCCCGATATCGTAAAATTCTTTTCGGTAATACCACTTACGCGAACTTTCCTTCCGATCGATCTGCCCTATCACTCAAGGAGAAACTGGCCGATCGATAAACGGCCGAGAGTGGCCGACTCGACTCGACGCGGCGAGAAATCGTCGTCGTTGCACGCGCCATTGGTAAAAGGAGAAGTCTTCACGCGAGCAAGAGAAGGAGGAGGAATGAAGAGGGAGGACGAGGATAATAACGAATCGCGGCGATAGATTTTCGTAGAAACCAGCCCGAGTGGCCCTTATCTCGTCGTAGACGTCCGGACCTCGAGTTCCATTCAGTCCTGTCGCGAGCGACTTTCCCGTCTGGTTCGTTCTTTCGCGAGAAATTCGCCGAACAGAAGTTACGGTAGAATTGTCACCGCGGCGATTTTTGCAATGACGCGAGTTTTTCTAACCGAGGGGAGGAGAAAATTTTGCGGTGGAACGTTGTTTGCGCCCCGACCACGGAAATAATAATCGATGGCGGAACGAATGGGGTTGCGCGATATACAGGGTGGGCCGCGCGAAACAGGCCACTTAATTATCTTCCATCGAAACAATTTTGAGGGAATTTTCGTGGAAATTTTAGTTTACGGAAGGAATGATGAAAAATGAGAGGAAGTTTCATGTTTGATTAAAAATTTTTTGCAGTCAAGTTTTAAAGATACAAGATACAGTAAGAAAAATAATCAAAAGGGACCTTGAAAAAAAGAAAGAAGTGGTATTTTTTAAAATAATTTTTCTTCCACCTTGTTAACCCTTTCAAGCTATTTAAATTAGGTATACAAATTTTCCGATACCACTATAGCTAGGGGGGATGATTAGGTGACCTGTTTTACACAGCCCACCCTCTATACTTTGAAAATCCTTGTCATTCGAGTATCTGTGAAAATTAATCACTTTTCTGGCGAAGTTTATTCGAGGCTCTGATATAGTATTTCCTATCGACTAATGAAATAAACGATCCACGGTCTGTTACACTATCCCTAGCTATTAAACGGAAAATTGTTTCTACATTTTTAATCATTCACTTTATTAATTGATATTAACATTTTTCCGCTCTTATCCGGTGAAGATAATTTGATGGAGCAGAACCGTTCGAAACTCCCGTCCGATTGTTTCATTTATTCAAATGCATAGCGGTTTTAGTTGCTCTCAGTCGTTGCTAGATCGATCGCAATACACCGGATAAATATCCCTCATTTTTAATATTCATTATCCCCGATCGTCGACCAAGTTAATTGATTCGCGTTCAATTAACACGCTAGCGATTTAATTAGTTAATTTAATCGAACGGGGAGAAGAGGGGAAACGAAGTTGCGAACTCGTCCGCGTGATGCGATCGATTTTTTCATTTTTTTTTTGTCATTCTTGTCGCTCTTCTTTCATCCCTTTATTACTACCGCAATTTTATTAATGCGTCGCAGAAATTTTTCACCGGGATTGTCGACTTTGCATCCGAGCGATACGTTTCGAAAGCGTCATTTTATCGCGCTCAATTAGACGATTTTTTTCATTACGATATTTATTCAATTCTGTTGCTGTCGTGTCCTCAAACACGAAACGCGACCGACGACTCCCCACATTGACCTGCGGCGCCGGTCTCTACCTGCTAATAGAAGCTCGCGAAAGGGAACTTACTTCGGGACTACTGTAGGGACTCGGTACAGAGAGGTAGACCTCTCGGTCTGCGAAGCAACCCAGTCCCAATACCCTGACTCCCCCACGCGCTAAGGGCTGGGTCAGGTAAGACCCAGGCGGCACGCGGTCCTTGCCGGGTAGAAACCCCCAACTTGCGCCAGGATTTCCCGGAGGCAAGAGGGTGGCATCAAGGCCCGCATGTAAGGACGCGTTAAGAGCACTGCAGGGAGAATTGTAAGAGAACGAGATTGAACCACGTAGCTGATAAGGACGAGGAGTCAACGACGAAATAAATATAGTTTTCGACATTATCCTGACGAAATATTGTTAAGATTAAAAGCCCTTACATTTGGCCATTTCCTCGAACCTACAGCTACGAAAAAATATACATAAGCAGCCCCGTTTAACATAGAATCAATAAAAAAAAAAAAGGAGTCTTGTAACAAGAAGCACTGCTTCGCAATAAAGCAACTTATAACCGAACAACCGCGCTAAACATTTTCGTTACAATCTTCATCCCATTCTGCATTCGGTTGAAAAAGGACCGTGACGCCTTATAACCGAATAAATAAGAGCACGGTACGAAACAGTTGCCGTAAAAATTAGTCAAATATTGGAGAGACAGTGAATGAAGTTGTCATAATTGTCATAATTTGTATCCGCGATACCGGTTTCGTTCTTCGAAAATATCAAATATCAGACAGAATCGACGAAACATCATTAGTGCAATCATTAATCCTCTAGAATATTAAATACTGGTCAAACATTAGTCGGAACAAACCAAACACAACGACGATATTTAATTCCTATCCGCAAATTAATAATATTGTTCAAACATTAAAATAATAATTATTAGTCAGTGTACACCGCATAACTTTACCCTTGTTATATTTAATCTCTATCCGCGGAATTATCTCTAATTACCGAGAGCATTAAATGTAAACATGTCGAGAGCAAATATATACTACCGAAAGTCACTTTCTTTATTCAATTTTTATATGTTTTATACATTCTTTCATGATCTTAATATTTCCTTTTAACCCTTTGCAATTTATGTCTTTAACCCTTTAACTGCTATCAAAATATTGAGCAAAAATGTGATCGGGCCAACGTAATATGTATAATACTATGGCCATTAATGCTATTATGCTATACTTTACTTTCAAGTCGCCAGCAGTCAAAGGATTAACCCTAGAGCGGTCTTCGGGTCTTTTTTGACCCACCGCCTTTTTATATTTTTAGTTATTTTTGCTGTTATCAAGTTTACGTTCGTATGTCGTGTTGGAAAGAAAAATTATTACACACAAGGTCTCAGGTCCTTTTTCACCCAAAAGTCTTAAGTGTACAGTCAAAACGAAGAACGCACTGGGTTTAAACAAAAAAAAAGCACACTATTTTATTATGTAATTTCGTTATCTAGCATTTTCTTATCTATTTTAATATCGAAAAAAATTAAAGAAATAAATACATACGTGCGATTGCGTTGAAAATAAATTGCATTGTCAGTAACGGTCGCACGGTAAATTTTCAATCCAAAACTATTCTGCATTCAAAGGGTCAATCGCCGAAATTAATTCACAGCATTACAGGAAGCAAAATAAAAAGGAGGAGAAACTATCGAGTTTATCGGTCACCGTGTTCACAGGTCATCGTTTAAGTTCACGTAATCGATAAGTTTAATCCTGGAACGGTGGAAAAACCGGATAGTCCCTGTTTATCGACAGGAAGAGGCAGAATTCCACGGCAGGAGCAAAGGATAACGGCGTGTCAGCCGCAGAGAAGAAGATCCCCTCACGATCGTGACAATTTTAACGATAAAAAGCAGAGGATCGGCGATAAAATTGTCCTCGCTCCATTTCAAGATTTCCCTCGAAAGTTCGATCCATCGCAACCCCTCGAGCGTGGCGTCGATTGCAGGGGAAAAAATTACCTTTCACCGTGACACCATTATCACGGTGATATTTGGAATACGTTCAATACGAAGTTTCTGTGACTCTCGGATAATTCTGGATCGTTAAGAAACGCTTATGTTTACTTCGAATCTTGTTCGATCGATCGAAGATCCTGTGAAGCTTTGAAGTAGTAAGTTTCGATTTGTAACAATTGTAGCTTCCCGTGGACCGCAATTCTTTCGGAGAATTTCGCGAGGTCGTAAATCCCGCTTACACTCTAGGTGACGGTACAGGTTTGCTGTCCAATTGAGAAATTGATCTCTTTCGGTGGTTCCAATTAAGATGAGAGAATTTCGAGAATTTTATTGTCTCGACTGAATTTACAACTGTCGATGAGAAATATGATCGGATGATGCGAACTTTGTATTGTACTGTGTTTGACTGGGTTGGGTGTCACTGCGAGAGCGAGACTCCAAGCGCTGGTCAGAGAATGAACCGTGGAGTCGTCGCCCTGACGGAAAAGAGCATCGGTTACGGAAAGTGGAGGTTCGCGAGGTTCGCTCGAGGAGGTTTATCGCTGGCCGATGTGAGTTTGGTACCCCGGTCTGGCGGTCGAATTTGACTAATGAATTTTATGATGATAATCCGCCAGATAATCCGCAACGGCAATTATGTTTCTTCCTTCTTATGAAAATTTTGTTAAAATTATGAAAAATTTCGGGTGTGAAGAAACTGAATTTCCTGTACGTTTCATGATTTCATGGATAGATTCTTCTTATTACACAAAGAGTGTCCTAAAATTGCTGTTTTTTAAATGGAACAGATTCAAATTGCAACGAATGACAAATACAGATTATTTTTGGAAAATTATTATACGTATCAAATCTACGCAGGTAATAGCATTTAAATTAATAAGAACAAAATGATTTACGGTCGATTTAGAAATTTCGTCAAATTTCGAAAGAAAAACATTTGACTCTCCTGGATGATGATTTTTACTAAATCCTCAAGTGTAACGTAAACATTCGCACTTTCACGATTCGCATTACAATAGTAACGAAGATGCGATTTGATTAATGCTACTTGACAGAACAGCGGGACACGGCTCAACCGAAAGCTTGTCTTCATTCGTCAAGTGCTCTCAAGTTTAATGCACAATAACACAATATCGTTTTATACTCTCTCAAATGGGTTAAGGTTGATTTATATTAGCGACGATGTGGTCTCGCCAAGTATCACTCAATGCTCCTCAGCTGAGCTAACACGCAACACGATTTTCGCGCTGAACTCGCGTTCCGAGGTATCCGGTAAATGTTGTATTTTCTGTTAAACTCACTCTGAACAGGTCGTGCTTAATCGTCGGTGTAACAATTACATCTCGACGATAAAATGTGTATCGTGTTCGATAAAATAGAAATATTAGAAATTGAAAAATTGGAAAAATTTGAAAACTTGGAGAATCTGAAAAAATTGGAAAATAATTAACCGTACCGAAAAATAATCGAAATAACGATAACACTCATTTCTGGAACATTTGCAATATTTAAGAATGATTCCATTGACAAATAGTTTTTCAAAAAAATGACAAAATCTTGGCATAAGTAATTTGTGCAATCATAAATTACTAATAAAAAAGAAACAACCTTAAATCGTAAAAAATTATTCCACGTTCAAGCACGTGAATGAATACCTCGGTGATGAATCGTCGATGAAAAAGGAAATAACGAGAGAAATACACTACCGGCCAAATGTTCGGAATCACTATGCACTGCAAGTTGCACCAAAATTCTCGAAAAAGAGGTTAGCATTTATAATAATTTTTTAACAAATTTTTTATCATTCAAATCAATCGAGGCAAAGCGCTGTTGATCTCCACAACGTCAATTTCAAATCAATAAAGAATTAGCAGCGGATTTAATATTGACAGGTGATTCGAAATTTTTGGCCGGTAGTGTATGTATTTCACACGCGTTCTACATACACCAGACTATTAGATATCGTTTATTTAACAACTCCAAGTTGATTAACCAGGCGCGTGCGACAATTTCGATCGAGTTTAACGAAGTCGAATCACCTGTCTCTCCCTGGAGATGTAAGTTGGAGGGTGTTACGCCGGCGAGGATGATAAAATCACGTAATCGAATGCCGAATAATCCGTTTATTTGAAAACTCGCGATTGGAAGAGGGAAAGTTACGTGAAATAGATTCCCCTCTTCAACCCTTATCTGGTCTCTTCAGCGATTCGTATGGATTCCCCGGCGACTTCGATTTCTCGTTAAAAAGCCGCGGTCAACGTCATTGCACTTGGAACAATGAAGTATCGAAAGCATCGAGAAACAATTCCGTCCAATCCTTCGCCTCTTTATATTTTCCATGCAAATTCAAAATTGCGCTCCCTTCGCTTTTCCCTTAATTATTATCTTTAACTGCTGTTGTCGACATTATTATCTTCAATTATTAAAAATTATAGATTTAAAAGAATTATCATTTTTAATAATTTTACGTAACAGACACTCTATAGGATTTATTTAGGGGAGAGTCGTGCAGTACCGGCTAGATCTCGCTTATACTGTTAGTTGAGTGCACTATTGATGGAAAAACAAATAAACACTATAGCCATGAGCAACGTATTCCAGCGACGTTCTTTTTTCTTATGAGCAACGTATTCCGGCGACGTTCTTTTTTCTTCGGTATTACCAGAGTTCTAAGACGTTTAACATTTACGCTGGTGTTCCGTACGACAAAAGTTATTTTCCATGGCTGCAATGGTTGGGCTCACGCGTATTACCAGAGTTCTAAGACGTTTAACGTTTACGCTGGTGTTCCGTACGACAAAAGTTATTTTCCATGGCTGCAATGGTTGGGCTCGCGTGGAGCGTACGGATCAAGAAAATATCGATGTCTAAATAAAAGTTCTATTCTATTTTTAAACGATTTTCACTAACATTATTTATTACTTTTAGACCTTAAAATTTACCAACTAAGTAGCTGGCCGGTACTGTATTTTTCGTACGCTGTAAATTACAACTTTTTTATTTCTACCAATTATTTATCTTTATGAGAAAATTTAAGAAAAACGATTTGTTCCCTTTTATTAAGCACCCTTTGTACTACAAATTACTTTTTTGAAATTTCCTCTTTACCAACATCAGCCCAAGTTATAGTACAAAAACTTAAAGTGGCCGGTACTCTCCCCTATATTTTAAACTTGGAACACTGTGAATTTCTATTTTAACTCTGTATCGAGTAAATTAACAGAAAAATGTGTGCCCGAAGAAACGAATCCTTATCACCTAATCCATTCCTAAAATATTCAATTCTTCTGTTACTATTTTTCTCACAAAAGAGAACGAACTATCGGACATAATTTAATTCTCGATCATTTTTCATTCGCAATTGAAACTGATTAAATACGTCAAAATTCCTAAAAAAAAAATACCATTTCACGTACAACTTTATCAGAAAAGAATCGTTACAAAATTCCACCGTTCGTTTCTCCTCCATACAGAATAAAAATATTCCGTAAAAAAGGACCTACGGCGGAGGGTGAAGTATAAGTTGCAATCAAAGATCGAAGAACGATCATGAAAACTCACCTCGTATGCTCTGAAGAGCAGATAGAGCTCCCTCGGCTTGGCGTCCATCGGCAAGCCGCTCACGAACAAGGTGCGCACCTGCAATAAAAGAAAGAAAGAAAGCGATAATTAAGTTAATTAAGCTAATCGTCCGGAGACCGGAGAGAACGAAGAAAACAGAAGAAGGGGAGAAGGCGCGTTCGTAGAGAGAACGGAAGAAGGATTCGGAACGAAGGACGGATGAAGATAACCGGGAATTAGCCTACTCGCTCTCTCTTGTTTGACTGCTGCCCTAGCGATAGCTAATTGTCGAATTAATAGGAGACGGTAATACCTAGGACCTTTTCTTTCTTCTCCTGTTCCCTTCCTAATTTAACGAACCATTCCGTTCCCCCCCGTTTCTCTCATTGAAACAAACTCTTCCTCGCGAGAACGATTTCGCCGGTTTCGTGACAAACATGAGTGATTTCAACGCTCTCGACGCGATTCGTGTCGTGTGGAATTTTTTGGATTTTTTGCAAACATTTTCATCGTCAAACTGACCCGAAATTATTCGAGTATTTAGTAGGAAATATTTAAAATTTACGTTTTAAGAGGTTCAGATAGGATACAACACTGCGATGTTTAGGAAATGAACGAAATCGTAGTTCGCTGAAATCACTGAAAATTAGATAGGAAGAAATGAAACCATATTTCTATATTATTCACAAGTAATTTGTTATAAGAAAGTTTTCATTTTTCTGCCACATTTTAGTGGGTAAAATAGAAAAATATTCATCTTCTGCTTTCGTAAATTCTGAAAAATGAAAGAAAACGAATGGAATATGTGAAATTTCTGTAGAGTAAGTGAAATAAAAATATTTAAATTTCTGCCTTCGTAAATTCTGAAAAATGAAAGAAAACTAATCGAAAAGATGAAATTTCTGTAAAATAAATTAGAAAAATATTCACTTTCTGCTTTTATAAATTCCTTTTTCCCACTCGAAGGGTTAAAATGTTGGGTTTAAATAGGTAATTATGTAGAATGGTGAAAAGACGAGGAAAAGAAATTTTGGTTCCATTGTTTCGTCGTTTTTTAATACTCTGTAGAAAATTAACGATCAATTTTGCGACACTGTCTGCTTCACTTCCTGCCATCTATTGTACTCGCGACTTGCACAAGGGACGCTTTTCTGATAAATTAATAATTCTACGTAAGTGGCTGTTAATTAAAATCCATCTTAAAAACACCAAATTCTCGACAGTTTGATCTCCTTTAGTAGTTACTCTGTGTGAGTAATAATTCGAGGTAGTATCTTTGTTGGTCTAGTGAAAGTCTCACTTCCGGTGATTGTCGCGAGTGATCCAGGCAACGTGAAATAAGTTGACACGTTCTACATCTCGAGACAATTGAGCAATTTAGCAAAAGTCTGGTCAAATATTTACCAGGAAATTCTCTTCTATTTCCTTCATTTTTCTTACTCGAGTAATATATTCAACGACGCTTCGTTCGTTTAATGAAAATTTCATTTCATATCGTCAGTGACACGATAGAAAATATTTAAACGAACGTCAGAATGTCACAGAAAGTAAAAGAAAAAAAAAGGAAAAGAATATGAAATGAACGGTGGACATTTTATACGAACGCCGGAATATCGTAGGAAATAAGAAACAGAAAAGAATGGAGATTTCTCAGGATACCTATTCCGGGAAAGTGTATTAATTATGCAGCTCCTACTACTTAGATCATAATTACGAGCCATGGATAACGGGTTAAAATTAAGCTTATGTGATTAGCATACGCGATATAGCGCACACGATGAAGTTTTAACTGACTATGGTAAGGTGATAGATGGTGCAGTTGCACTCGAGAGTTATTTTCGACCGAATGACGGACACTTTCGTACTGCCGAGTGTTTTTCTTCTTTTCCTACGGTATTTCGGTAGCGTGGTATGTTATGCGACTTTAAATAGGGGAGGAAAGTGTCTCTTCTCGAATCGATATCTCGGATCTTAGAAAAAACGGATTTTTACCTCTTTCCTTCGCTTTTTTTTCATTTTTTTTTTTTTCATTTTTTTTGGGAAAGCTTATTTTATGGAAATTTCGTTTTCTTTTAATTTTTAGGAATTTATAAAAGCAGAAAGTGAATATTTTTCTAATTTATTTCACAGAAATTTCATCTTTCCGATTAGTTTTCTTTCATTTTTCAGAATTAACGAAAGCAGAAAGTGAAATATTTTTATCTGACAAGTTAATCGAGACTTTGCAACAGAATAATTTTTATACGTATGTTAGTGTCACAAGCAAACCACTAAGAAAACTACAGAAGAGTGAATTACGAATATCGTATATCGCATATATTTCCTTTCGCTGACGAACGTTCACGCGAAATCCCCATTTTCCACGATACCATACCGACAACGAAACAAGACCATAAATAACACTCAGAAACCAAGAAACGAAATTTTCATCTCATAAATCTACTTACGTTATACTTCGTAAGTGAAACGAATGTACGTATGTATGCATATTCCCTCGCGTGCATAGTGAAGTAACGACGATTCTTTGCTTCGTATTGCAACACTCTGACAGAGCAAAATATTGATTCTAATAACACCTGAGTAACATTCGGTAATTACTACGTTAGAAACGTGGACAGCTGACGGTTGAGGACATGAGAAACAAGATTTGCATCGGTCATCGACGGGAAAATCCATCTACCTGTTCCAAAGGAAACCCGTGAAATCGATCAATCGTACAATGTTACACCGAATGAATAAATCATAAAAAATTTTTCCTCTCGTCTTTTCCATCTGTGTTTTTTTCTGTGGTTTTTGTCGTTGTTGCTTTTTTGTCCGCGGTGGAATTAAAACGAGAATCGTCTAAATATTCATGAAACAATTGAAATTTGCTGACGAACATCCGAAAGTTGTCCAGACTAGTCGTATTTTCCCTTCAACCTATTCTTGACCCAGTTTCCCGACAGCGCGCAGCCTGAGAACGCATTGTGACCGCCACGGAAGTAAGCAAAACGGAGACAGTAAATTACATACTGATTTGGCGCACAGCCAGTTGAGAAAGACCCTCCTCACTCTGCAACGCTTCCGACGGATTTTCTTTCGCGAAAAAACTATTCACTGTCCGAGGGATTCAATTCGCTCCGGGGCTATCGTGATCGAAACCAGAGTTTTTCGGGGATGGAAGTTAATTTCGGATTGTGGCGGCCGATAAATGTAGGATAAATGTGAATAGAGTATTTGGAAAATTAGATGATAGCCATTTCTCGTGAAATATTGAAAATTTATCTAAGGCCATTTTTATAAAGTTTGAAATTGAGAAATTTTTACTTTATCGATGGATGGTTAAGAAATTATTTTCTTTATAGGTAATGTCAGGTAGCCATTTTATAAAATACAGAAAATTTGTTAGTAGCCATTTTTATAAAGTTTGAAATTGAGAAATTTTTACTTTATCGATGGATGGTTAAGAAATTATTTTCTTTATAGGTAACGTCAGGTAGCCATTTTATAAAATACTGAAAATTTGATAGTAGCCATTTTTATAAAATATTGAAAATTTCTTAATAGTCACTTTTATAAAATATTTAAATCGAGAAATTTTTACTTTATCGATGGATGGTTAAGAAATTATTTTCTTTGTAAATGATGTCAGGTAGCCATTTTTGTAGGAGGCAGCTTGGAATTTAGACGAAATTTTCACGTCGTTGATGAATGGTTAAGAAAATAAAGATGAGGTCGGGAAATACTAGCACGGAATAACGATTAAAACAACTTTTGCTGATCCATTTTTAATTTGTTCTTTCATCGCTGTTTCTTTTTCTTTTTTCTAGTAACATGATGTATGGTGTAAAAGTTAGGTTATTGAATAAATTTGCATGTTATATTAAATGCAAAAGTTAGACAGGTAGTAATCTAGCATAATAAATGACGAAGAAACAAAATATTCTATTTCGAACTTTCTTATTAGGACTCGAAGATTTTGCATTTATGTATAGTAAGTCATTTTCTTTCCTTTTTTCCATCGTTTACTGCAATGCTGTAGGAAAATACGATTAAGCAAAGTTCGCGATAAACAAGGAATGAATACAGTCTTCAGAATACTGAGGCAATTTTTGCTGACCTAAATTAAACTTTCTTACGTTGCAGCAGGCTGCATCTCATTTATAAATTAGATGTATTATAACAATATGTATGCAGGTACCATTGCGTGTAACATTAAGAAATTACGTTGCCTAACAGAGTCTTTATTGTTACATGAGAAACGAAGGATACACTTATATTAATTTGAAAATGAAATTCAACTAACTGTTGAAACTCTTCTTTAGTTTTCTGGGTATACAATACAATCTCTGACAAGATATGAAATACAAGAGTGTTTTTATTTAGTCCCTAATCAAACTAATGGTAATAAAATTTTTCAAAATAAAAGCAAATATTTAGAGATTTTTCTTTTATATTTCTGATCAATTAAAGGATTAACAAGACTATCGAAATGTTCTTTTCTTTTTTAATATTTTAATTGAAGACAGTAATAGCGAAATTTCACATAATATTTAGGCTCAGACAGACCACTGTGATTTAAGAGATAATAAATATATATTTTACTATTC
>NW_017100724.1:567932-575457 GCF_001263275.1 Habropoda laboriosa | reverse complement strand
TACATATATTTTTAAGAAAAATTTAAGAATTTAAAATTGAAAATAAATATTGATAATTTAAATAAAATTATCATCCTAAATAATAATCGAATACATTACTTCTCAATTGACAATATTTCCAACGCAATTTTGGCACCACTGTGCGTCATTTCCAGTGAATCAAGGCGACATAAACAAAATCATTAAATAAACTAAAAAAGCACCGCAGAAAATCCGCAGTTTAGTAATCCTTTAAGAGTAATTTCTATTTCGATTGATTCATCAAACTTTCCATACTGACAATATTTCCAACGCAATTTTGGGACCACTGTGCCTCATTTCGAGTCCATGGATGTAACAAAAGCAAAATTCGTTAAATAAAGTAAAAAGCCATCGCAGAAATCGAGTTCCAGCAATTCTACGAAGATTGGAAAATCCGTTTGGCACAAACGTATCCTAATCATTCTTCCAAGACGACCAAACAAACGAGTAATTCCCATTTCGATCGACTCGCCCAGGAACATTTTCGAACGGAGTAATCCACACACGTGGTGTATGCAGACAGTGTCCCGTGAGAAAGCGAGGCGGATCGATCCCGGTGCAGCGAACGCATCGATCTACATCTTCTCACGTATTGTCTCCGCAAAAGAGGAGAAGCGGTCGACGACGCGATTTCCCAGAGGAATAAAGCGGTACGATGCGTCAGAAACAATGCTGCGAACAGGTGGATAAGGGAAACGACAGGGAACAATGCAGCGGAGTCGCTTTCACTGCCCCTAATGCATACCGTTGCGCCTGTCTCCGAGATACTTTGACGGAGATAACGATTGTTGACCAAGGTGTCAGTGATTTGCGCCTGTTCGTGATTTGTTTAAGATCAGACCCCAACTTTGGCTGATTATTATAGCGGAGAATTGCGGGGACGATACAATCTGATTGTATTCTACGCCTTCTGTTCGTTGATTTCACTTGAAACATTGCACGACTTCCTTGTTTAATTGCTTCTTCTTTGTACTGGGTGTTTGTAGAGTTTTTTCTTCGAAGTTCCAGTAGTCAAATGGCAAAACGTGATGTGTGGAGTATAAAGAGGATGTGGTAGAATTTCCAAGCCTAATTTTTTCTAATTTTGTAATGTGAGATAAGGGCACGTTGGAAATTTATTGCTCTTATACAGGGGCTTTTTTAAATTATTTTTCTGCAAGGTAGAGAAACTCTGGGACGGTAACATCTTGGAAATAATCCTGCGATCTGGTAAGAAGACCACTACTCTTGAGAGCAGGAAGAAGCGGAAGGAAGAAAAAAGAAAGGGCACTTAGTGTAGTAGAATAAAAACCGTGTTTCTACCGATATCAACCACCACTTGAATTATATCCCTGCAGTCATTCTTTTTTGTAGTGCACACATAAGCGTCCGCAGTCGGGACCGATCGTGGCGAATTTAACTGAAGAAAAGAGAGGAGATGTGTCTGAGTGGGGTACCGATATATCAAATGCCAATTGCTCACATTCAGGAGTCGATATAGAAGAATTACTTTGTTTCACTCGGCATGCTCGAACTCCACTTCGATGTCCCATTTCCAAGAATTGGTGGGGATAGCGACGGACGCTTATGTGTGCACTACTGTATATTGAAATTTAGGTATACTGAGATCTAGAAATTTATTTATACTGAAATCTAGAAATTTGTGTATACTGAAATTTACAAATTTATGTATACCGAAAATTAGGAAAATTTAGTAGAGCACCGAAGTACTTGTCAAACAGCTGTTTCCGATTTCAAAAGCATCGTACTCCTCATCGAAACATTTTCGAACCAGATAACTCTTTGTCCCTTTGCCCATCGAATGACTCTTCCAACGAAACGGTACATTCTAAATTCCGCGTGTCTCTGACAAATAAACCTCTCAGATTGGAGAAACAAAAAGGAGAACCTAGCCGCAAACGGCGAATCTGAAACGAGAAGAAAGCTGGGGAAAAACTGTGGCCGTATACTTGGCGGAATCCGTTGCTTCACAGCGATAGTTCGGCATTTACGTTGCTTCTCGCGGGCGAAAACGAGAGGGAAAAAGGGGGCCAACTCAGCGTGGCGCAAAAACTGTCATCCGGAACGGTGAAAATCGCGAAAAAGAGGGAGGGAGGGAAACGTTCGCGTTCTTATTCGCGCGTCGCGACGCCGTGCTTACTTCGGCATGTGCTGGAAGAAGGAGGCTTAACTCCCTCTGCTCGTGTAACACGATGACGTTGATATTCACGAGCGCCTATTCAATTTAACCTTGCACCTGCAAGCACCTGATGCTTCGCTAAGATTTTACGGATGGGCGAAATCAAGTACGTCCCGGCGAGAGACGGTGAAATTCGGGCCCAGACGACGTCGAATCTCGACTCCATCAGAGATTTCTCAAAATTGGCTGCAGCCCAACGGTGAGATATTGCAGCTTTACCTTTCGATAATTGGTAACGTGAACTTCCAGTTTGGTGACTTTCTTTTTGATAATCGTATGCGGGAAAATTGTTGTTTAAATGCTGCGGCGAACATAATATGCACGTTTACGAGACTCAATTTGAACCGAATGGATATTTATCAAAATTTAATCAAAGTTCAAATTTTTGAACACACATTCCACACTTATGGATTGCAAAATGGATCGATATCGCTCGATTTTCATAATTTGCACGTCCATAAATCTCAATTTTGCAAGTAACTTAATTATCGAATTGAACGGTCAGTTATCAAAAGTGAAATTTATGCAAATATTTGAATTGCACACTTACAGAGAGCAAAACAGATCGACAAGGCTCGATTTTCATAATTTGCAGCTCTATAAATCTCAGTTTTGCAAGTAATTTAATCACTGAACCGAATAGATAGTTATCAAAATTGAAATTTTATTCAAAATTATTCTAATTTCAAACTTTTGAATTGCGCATTCATGAATACCAAAACGAATCTCAATTTTGCAAGTAATTTAATTATTAAGTTGAATAGAGTCAGTTATCAAAAGTGAAATTCATGTAAATATTTGAATCGCACACTAATGGATAGCAAAAATAGATCGACAGGAGACGATTTTTCTGTTCATTTAGCAAAGACAGAGATTTAGATGAGCCGTACAGAGTGAAAGTGAGATGTTTTACGAATCGCAGAAAATTGGCCGCGTTTCGTGGCGGCCCGCTAAAAACCAGTTCATTTATACCTGTTAGAGCTAACTAAATCCAGCGATAAATGGATGTGACGCGATACAAAAACACACTGTTCCCGTCCGAATCTACTAGCTGGCGATTTGTAGCGTGGCGAATTAATAGCAGGCAGTTTGGTCTCGAAAGTAGAGGAAATCTGTTCTGGCCACTTGTTTCCACTACGCTTGTAAAACTACCGATCAAATAACGTTCAACGCTATAACATACTCTCATAAGTACAATATTTACTCGAACAAATTTTTTCTATTCGAAAAGTGCGACAAATTTTTCGAAAAGAATCATTTCTCTTTACAACAAAAATCACTAAACATATTATCTTAATTAAATCTAATTATTACTTGCTATACCAATTTACGAATTGTTCTCTAGAAGTTCTCAAAATAAAACTAACGTGACAAATTTTTCAATTATCGACCGTCAAACGAGTAATTACTTTCGTTAAATCTAATTAGCAATTATTGTATCGATCCACGAATTCTTCTCCAGAAATTCTCAAAATGAAACTACTCGTTAGTACAAAATAAATAAATAAACGAGCAATTTATAATTACGTAAAATTTATTTGTACTAATTGACCAGCTGCGACTTATTCTCGCAAGAAGAATTATGGAAAAATGCCAAAGGTCGCATCTGATAGCGAGAACAATGGAATAATCTGTAATTACGTTTACGCATCAAACAACGGCGAAGCCAAAAGAAGAGAAAAGGGCATCTACAGTTTTATCCGCATCGTAGGTCCTCCGCTAATCCTTCCTCGTACTAATTACTCGTGGCCTAGCCAGGAAACAATGATTCGCCGACCGACCATTACTTCCGGCTCGGCTGGCTTTTGTCGAACATTAAAAACTCCGCTGTCCTCATGATGGAAGTGAAAAAAACCGGCCGAGTGTAGCCATCCCTTTGTCATTAGAGCGCGCCGTTTAAAGGCCCGTTCACACTTTGCCTTTTCGATTTGTCGATGGTGTCGCGAATTGTGGAATCGTTTGCTAGGAGAATAACGAGGCTTCAGTTCATAAATATGTTTTTTTTTTTTTGTTTTAGTGAAGATGATTGAGATGTTGAATTTTTGTAAATTGTAAAAGTAGAATGGTACTTAAGTGTCGAGTTAGTAAATGAGAACAGTTGCAGTTAATGTTCAGTTGATTTTGGAATGTAAAGTTTCTACGTTTAACGATAAAAATGCGCAGTGAAAGTCTTTAATTCTAGACGTTCTCTTCGCACGTTTCTTACTTTCTCACGTTGGTGCATGGTGGTTTGTGATATACCTATTATACAAGACTCGAAAAACTTGAAAATTGCATAGAGAAAGAAATAGAGAGGCTGCTTGAATTAATCTAACTGTGTACGATTTCTTGATACATAAATTATATAGTTTCGATGCACTGTACAATTAATTTCAGTTTCAATTAATCGTCGTTTAACTTTTATTAAATAAGCGGATGAATATTTTGATGCCTTTTATCAGAATAATTTTTCAATAGGATAGATGCTACTAATTGAAGAATGAAATATTGTTGAATTAAAATGAACAAAAAGACGTAAATACGCGGTGATTTAATGATACCACGAAATTCTCACACGCACCATTACATCACAATGAACAAATATCATGCCAAACCAACTGTTCATCCATAATCTAATTTCACGTTACATAAATTGCACTGGTAACGAGAGCGTAATAAAACAATAACATCGACCGCAGAGTGTCACGAAATAATTTCAAGGAGTAAAACCAGCATGCTGCGGGATAATAAAACAACCTCGAAGATAAAAAATACCAAATTACAGTGGAATCAAAGGGAACGAAACTGCGGTGTAATAAAACAAACCTAACTCATAAATTGATGCCAAATTAGCCTCCTATAAGATGTGAGGTCCCTAATTCCAAAATACAAAGTTTAGTGAGGTGCCTAATTCGAAAACACAAACTTTAGTGAGATCCCTAATTCCAAAATACAAAATTTAGTGAGGTCCATAATTCCACAATACAAACTTTAGCGAGGTCTCCACTTTCAAAATACAAAGTTTAGTGAGGTACATAATTCCACAATACAAAGTTTAGCGAGATCCATAATTCCACAATACAAACTTTAGCGAGGTCTCCACTTTCAAAATACAAAGTTTAGTGAGGTCCCTAATTCCAAAATACAAAATTTAGCGAGGTCCATAATTCCACAATACAAAGTTTAGTGAGATCCTTAATTCCAAAATACAAAATTTATCGAGGTCCATAATTCCACAATACAAACTTTAGCGAGGTCTCCACTTTCAAAATACAAAATTTAGCGAGGTCCATAATTTCACAATACAAACTTTAGCGAGGTCTCCACTTTCAAAATACAAAGTTTAGCGAGGTCCATAATTCCACAATACAAACTTTAGCGAGGTCTCCACTTTCAAAATACAAACTTTAGCGAGGTCCCTAATTCCAACATACAAAGTTCAGCGAGCTCTCCAATTCCTAAATACAAAATTTAGCGAGGTCCATAATTCCGCAATACAAAATTTAGCGAGATCCATAATTCCACAATACAAACTTTAGCGAGGTCTCCACTTTCAAAATACAAACTTTAGCGAGGTCCATAATTCCGCAATACAAAATTTAGCGAGGTCCATAATTCCGCAATACAAAATTTAGCGAGGTCCATAATTCCAAAATACAAAATTTAGCGAGGTCCATAATTCCAAAATACAAAATTTAGCGAGGTCCCTAATTCCAAAACACAAAGTTTAGCGAGATCCATAATTCCACAATACAAACTTTAGCGAGGTCCCTAATTCCAACATACAAAGTTCAGCGAGCTCCCCAATTCCTAAATACAACATTAACGAGGTCCCTAACTCCAACATACAAAATTTAGCGAGGTCCCCAAACCCAAAATCCCCCAGAAAACACATTAACCCAAATACAAAATACACATCGAAGAAAAGGCCTACCAAAGGAATACCATCGGGATACGGTGCATAGGGACCGAAAAAAAAAAAAAAAATAGCCGGAAAATTACATAAAACCGTCGTCTGGAGAGCAACATCGTGCAAGCAACTTCCCCCTTCGTGTCCACGCCGGAACGTGACCGAGCCCGGCCGATAATTGTGAATCAAGCTTAATGGACTCGGACCAAAAGGGAGACAGTACGATGGACAGAGAGAGAAAGATAGAGATTCATCGTGCAGGATAGACGACCGCCTTACGTGAACCTGGCTTAAGTAATTGCGCCGCACTAACTTGCGATGCGCACACGTATACCACCGTAATGGCGTCGTGGGCTGCTTAACTTGTAATGATCTAGCTGCATCAAATTGCCGCAACGAAGCCATGGCAATTAATAAAGTTAAGAAACGCCACCGGCTGAAAGTATGGCCCACAACCTGCCCGTGTAAGGATAATTACTGCACTAGCTCTGGCTATCTCTCCCTACCACCATCTCTGTCTATTGCCGGGTAATTAATTTTCATAAAAGCTCGTTAAGTGTCGCGTTACTCATTTTTTTTTTTTTTCTTTTGTCACCACCGATGAGACGGAGTAAAACGCTGTTTTTCCTGCGTTTCGTTCTGCGATAAAATCGCTGGAGATTGCGACGCCGAGAACCACAGAGGAGGATGATAATGTCGCTTATTCGAATGGATAGAGACGTAATTAATTGAAGTGAGAAAAATGTGCCGATGTTAATCTAGAAATCTCGGGGAGAGAATTTAGAAATCTCTGTACAAAGTGATACTAAGTGAGGAATCTAGGCGAAGGCGGTGATATTCGTTCGAGAAATTCAGATAACATCGATAAATAGTTAAAATCTGAAAGTGAAATTAAAATAATTTCATTGAAGTGGGACGAAGAATTTGAAAATTGAAAATTTCATAATTCTTCTCCGTTTCGCGCGTATACAGATTCTCACTTTCGCTATTTTATCGATCTCACGCACAGTTACCAGCTGCGCTTTATTTAATCGGACTTTACGAGTAAATTGTTAGTCAGCGTGGAGTAACAGACACGGTGATAATGACATTCTTTTAAACGTTATTACTGTTATTCCTGGATGTCCTTCAGGTTGTCCGGGCAAGGAAATGCAATTTGCGCGGGACAATCGATCACGGACGATTGGATCTACCTCGAGAGCCTTGTGAATGGCTATTTCGTTGATGGCATTATTTCCTCTTCAAATCGAGACACAATTCGTGCGTATTTCATCGGTGCCTTTGTAGCTTCGATACAATTCCGTTTCCGACTTTCCACGATTTCGTTTGTCCCGTGTATGTGTGTGTGTGTGTGACGAGAAACAGAGGGGAAAAAAGCGTTTTGAAATCTCTTTTGATCAAAATTACGTTTAACCATTCACACAATGTACCTTCAA
>NW_017100724.1:508506-567916 GCF_001263275.1 Habropoda laboriosa | reverse complement strand
AAAAAAAAAAAAAAAAAATATAAATACTTTTGTACGTAAAAACATCGTTAACAAAAAAAAAAGGATACAATTTCCCTGATTCTCTTTGATCAAAAATGATTTATCTCTGGGAAAAAATGTCGGTTAAATACGCGGTTAAAATCTCTTTTGCCCCATGAAAATGATTTATGACTGAAAAGATGTATAATCCTGACAAATAAACGTTGACACGATAATTGAAACGAATATAAAGGAGAATAGGCGAAAAACGATTTTTCACGTGTAACAAGTACCAATTACGTTCGAAAGTTATTGCACCGGGCTCGATTTCGAGTGAGTCCAATTATTGGAAACTAAGACGATGCAAATCACAGCTTGTTGAAAAGCTGTGTGTATGTGTGCACGTGTGTTTGTATACGGTAAACTAATTCTGATTACAGCAACGACCGAATGGAACGAGAACGTCGAGGCGTAGTTTTTAGAGAACAATTCATCACGCACGATCGACTCCGCTCCCAGTTCCTGTAACCGACAGTGTCGTCGATTCTCATTGTGTTACATTTCCGAGCCCTCCTGTTCTATTTACACATCCGGTTACAACGACACTGGTCACAGATTGCGTATAATTGAACTCATTACATTTTCCAACAGCGATAAATTATCTCGAAACGTTGAGCAAATAAACATGAGTTTAACACAACGATAATTAAATTCTGCGTCGTATAAATTGTTTCGAATCAGAGGGACCTTTGTGTGAAATACTTTAAATGCTAAGCGAAATGCTATGCGAATTTTTCAGAATTCTCTGTTTCAATAATAAATAATACAAATGATCAATAATAAATGACCTCAGGACACGGACTCTTTTATTTATTTAATTAACGTGATAATTTTTAATTTATTTGAATATTCGTATTGGATGAATGGGTTAAATAAAAATAGCGTTCACTGTGAATTTGCTTAAACGTGTTTCATTTCTATGGCGCGGAAGGACGTTTTTTACGCTTAGAAAATCGCAGTCGAAGTGAAGGTGAGAAACTCGTAAGGGCACGACAGAAAGTCTGTAGTCCACTTTTTGCGCGCTACATAAACCTACCCTATCCTATACCCTTCCCTTGGTATATGTACAAACACATTCACTCAATTAAGTCCCTTCCCTTGAATTCCCCGCATGCATTAAAACCCCCCAAGGTTCATTCACTCGTCCTCGCACTCTCCTGGGTCTTACCTGACCCAGCCCTTAGCGCGTGGGGGAGTCAGGGTATTGGGACCGGGTTCCTCCGCAGACCGAGAGGTCTGCGGGTCATAAACCGGCCCGAGTCCCTACCTTCACTCAACCATATTCTTACACTTTCCAGAGATTTCAAATATCTGCTTTCAAAGAAGGAAATCAGTTAGAAATTAGAGAGAACGTTTAACGAAACAGACGGTTTTCCGCGGGAAAAAAGAAATATTCCTTTATAAATTCGAACGAACTTTTGGGTGAAAATAATCATCCAAATAATATGCGCGTGTTTCGAGGCTGCAACACGGTTTAACAAGACATAATTAACGAGGGGAAAGGGAGTGGAGTAGCAAGAGAGGAAGGGAAACATGCCGCAAGTGAAAACGGACCGTCTATTGTCAGACAACTTTGAAACCGGTCTCGCACGAATTCCATTAATCTGTAACTTTTCGTTTACCGCTGCGAAAACATTGTTATTCGTATCGTGTAAAATGGTTCTCCGTATTAACAAGACATCGGTAGATTTTTGTGGAAAAATTTTTCTACCAGTTTTTCCACATTCACGCGCTCTCCTTCTTTCTTTTTTCGTGCTTTATAAAATCTTCTGGCCTACATGCTCCACAAAATTCCAACGTGCAGTTTCTACAACAAAGTTATCTGAGCACTCTGTGTATTACACTTCTCCGTAAACTCATCCATCTTGCGATTCTGAAAGTTTGCGACGTCATAGTTCAGAAGGAGTTAAGGAAAAATTGTAATTAATGAAAAGGCAGAAAATTCGAAATTAATTCCCGCCTTTTATTACTATTTATTTATTATTTTAACGTAATTTCAATTCTGAATTTTGGAAATATTTATTGTTGTATTCAGTTTCAGTTCTGTATTTTAGAAATATTTATTATTTTATTATTTATTTACTATTTCAACACAATTTTTGAAATTTTCGAACCTAATGATTATTATATTATACACTGACGTGGAATTTTTAAAGCAGCGTTATACAGTGCGTAACAAAAATTCCAGGACTCAGATTGCAAAAACGTCGGATTTATGTACTGACGTTATTTTCTAAATTAGACGAACAGCTGATGTTGCATCGTTAGTCAGCAGGGTTACCAAGTTACGAAGGTGTACCGTGCTTTTTTACTGTCTTCCATTCCGTCATAACAAATTACTAAACTTCTGAGCCGAGGAATTTTTCTTGCACACTGTTATTTAGTAATGGTTTTTTGGAAAATTATTTTAGACAGCAGTTAGAGGTGAAATTTAATATTACTCGACTAATACGATAATTCGTTAATTTATTCGTTAGCATACGCTGTTAAATTACTAGATAATTTTATAAATTAATACAATTATTCCTACTTTCTCCTGTAATCTATTAATTCCTTACATTCCTAATAAAAATTGAGACTAAATTTTCGTCTTTAATTTTACATTTAACTGAAAAGTTCAGATATTCAACTAATCAGAATTATTATCAGATCAGAATTATTAGGTCCATGCAAAATTTCCCATTTTTATGGAGAATGTATACATATTTATTTTCTATTATATTTACAATTAATCGTCACAAAAATTCTAATAATATTATTAAATTTCCAACTGTGAAAAGTTAAATAAGAAAAAAAGAAGTGCCTTTCAGTGCCACCAATTTACAAGCGACGGAAATCTTTGCACAGACCTAACAACATCAAATCATTCCAACTGTCCAATAATTTAAAGAACACCGGGAGAAAAAAAAAAGAAGAAACGGTCAATTAAAAAGCAAGGCTTCCTTGAACTCGCTAAGAACACAAGAAAACTTCCGTCTTCCCTCGCGTTCACCGTACGTCACCAATGACTGGCATGATATCTCTCATCGATTCTCGAGAAAACACCGATGACTGGTTACATTCGCGACGCGACAAACGTTCCCCGGTGCAGAAAAACGAACGCGGTTTCACCGCGAGATATTTCCAGCGTGAAAAACGAGACCGTAAGCGGCGGGCATAAAAAATTTTCCTGCGGTTTAATAGAATTAAAATGTATAAGCTTAACTTTTTGATGCGTTCCCTTCCCTCTCTTGTTCCTCGTTTCAAACCGCCCCCATCCAGAGTTCACAACGCCATTAAAAAGGGACACGAGGGCAAATTAGTCGACGCAGCATGAACGTTGTTTCATACGGTGAAAAAAACCGAGCGACGTTTCGAACTGACCTTTTCGCGGGTAAATACGCACGGGAAAAAAAAATGGAGAAAATAACGTCAGCTCGAAATTTGTTCGAGAATGTAGATAACGAGTGGCACGGATACTTATCGCGCGAAACCAAGCGCGTTTAGAACTGGCGCATCGTGGGAGAAAGAGGTGAGGGGAGAAAAGACGCTAACGACTCTCATAACTTCCGGCCGGAGAAGCGAGAGTTCGTGAGAGAAAAGAGAAGAGAGGGAGAAGAAAGAAAGAAACAACGTGGTAAAAACCGCGGCGGCAACAAAGAAGTTGACGCGAACGATCGTCAATTACCTAAACAACGCGTTTCGCTCGTTCCCTTTTTCGTCTCTCGTCTGCGTGTTAAAGTAGTAAACGCCGCCGGAGAAATATCCGGTACGAGTTGGAGAGAGAAAAAGAAAAAGTCGCGGGAACGTCTTGGAAAAGTATTCGTGAAAGGGTGATTGGATTGCAACGCGGTATCTCGGATGATACTCGCGACGATAACTGAAAGGATCATTAGCAGTTATCCTACGAAAACGTTGGCGTAGCTCCAAAAGCTACACGTTAAACGGTATTGCAACCATTCAAAAGGAACAATTCCGGACATGCACACAAGCTGAATAGGAATACCGGAGCTGGTACACAGAAATAGGATAGGAATGATCTCCGACGAGCTGGATCTGATAAAGATTAGCAACGGGCTTGTTCGATATTATACAGGTAAGTCTGGGATTCGTAGGATGCGATTGGAACGTCTGTGAATTCCTAACATTCGAGAGATTACATTTTCAATCTGTGAAATTTCCAACATTCCGATGGTTTTAAGGGATTTCTGGACGTACAGGGGAATCTTTGATACATCGGAAGGGTCTCTCTCTCTCTCTCTGGGTAGCTAAAGTCGTCGAGTTTCTGGAGATCCTCGAGATCTCAGGATCTCTTGGGTCAGTCGTAATCCTGAGACAGTCTAAATTAGAGTTTCTTACGTCTGAAAGGGTTCGACGATTTTTATGGGATAATCTGACAGTAGAAATTAGCTTCGCAGTCATTGGAACCTCTATGAATTCCTAACATTCGAGAGATTTGATTTCTGATCCGTGAAATTTCGAAGACCGTGATGGTTTTGTGGGATTTTTGGACGTGTAGAGAGTCTTTGATATATTGGAAGGTTCTCTGGATACCAAAGTCGTTAAAAGTTTCTGGAGATCTTAAATTAGAGTTTCTTGTGTTTAAAAGGGTCCAACTCGAAAGTACACGATCTTTTTATTTTTATTTTATTTTATTCTTATAGAATGATCACTGTTGAGTGGTGAAAGTCGAGAACTGACGACTCCATGACCAACTTGAGAATCTCCAAATCTACAGTTACCCAGTGCAACACTTATGGACCTAAGGTTATCTAACTTGAGGGTCTACGACTCCAGGTTCCCTAAACTAATCGTTTATGATACTAAGATGGCCCAAGTCGAGAACTTACGTTCCTCGAATATACTAGTTTAAGTGCACGGTCTAAGACACTGATAAGACCCAACTAGACACTTATGGCACTAGGGTGGTATAATTTGCGGAATTTCCATGGTTTCCTAATTTCTGGATTTATGATTCTCGACTGGTCCCTCTGATAAAGGTTTCGCTACGATCTTTGGTTAGGTTCCCGCTTTTATTCTGCATTTTTGAGGAATAGTTTTAAGCAAGAGAATACTGAAAACTTGAACAAGTTTCTTTGAGATAGACGATTAAAGTGAAATAGCGTTTATGGCGTATCGGTGAAAAGCTCCTTTGGAAGATTCTGCGACAGGAAAGTTCAGCGGAAGAAGGTTCGAGCGAATTTGCGAAAACAGTTTTCGTGGAATAAATTGTAACAAAGCTTTCAGAGTGTATCATCTTAAAAGATCCCATTGCGAAAACGGCCCACGGCAAAAAAAAAGGCGCGGAAGAAAAATGTTATAAACTCGTCAAAAGATGCTAGGAAAGTTTTGAAAACATTGCCCGGTGAAATCTGTATTCGTTTCTCTGAAATACCACGCTTTTGCCATTTTTCCTGAATGCCAGAAGAAAAGTTCTTAAACTCGTGGAAACCGTTCTCGGTAAAAGAAATTACTAAAGCTTGCAGAAGCTTTCAAAATGTTTCTCAACAAGTATTTCCCTTTCTTCCTTCAAATTTCTTACTTTGGTCACTTTTTTTCAAACACATCTTCAATAATGAAACAGAACAGAAAATATTAAAATCCATCGGCTAATTCTTATCCGTTTGCTAAAGTGAAATTGAACCTTTCGATATTCTTATACGAATTTTCGACCTATCTGAATCTCTCGAAATATACCAACTTAATTAACTTCGACCAATATTGACACGTTCATTGTTCATTGACCTACATACATGTGGTTCACGTCTAGCAAACCTGCATAGCTTTTGGCACGAAGCGAAGTCCACGTTGAAATTTTTATACCAATAATTAACCGTTTCGAATAATTTATAGTTGATGTTACACGCTATGTATGGATTCGAATTTGTTACGTGTAAAGAATAATTAAAGTTACGCACTTTTGTGAATATTAAAATGTTAAGTATTTTAAATATGAGTAATTTGGACGACAAAAGAGAGAATTTTTTAAGTCAAAATTCAGTATATGAACATTGTTACTCCTTCAATATAAGCTTAGAAAAATACTTAGTTTCCTATGAACGAAAACACGGATAAGTGTCTGATCACTGTCCGGGGCTATACTACTGCGCCAGGATGAAGTATCCATAAGTTTGTACCCAAAATGAAAAATCTTTTAATGAAAAATTAAAGAAAATTTATAACGACGACACGATGACACTATCAAAAAATTGAGAAAAATTTCTGGAACAAGAAGACAATTACCATTTTCCATGAAAACTGAAAGGTGAAACTTGAAAATTTCGAAATCTAGAGTTACCAAGTTGTAGCGACCCTCCTACGCTCTGTCACCAGTTCTCGCTAGTCCTCATAAGGGCTCCTATTTGTATATACACACCTTCTGACCTAAGTCTCCTAGAAAACCTTACTGACGAGTCCACTAGGAGGCCCAGGACGAAACGCCCGACACCTTTCTTTTTCCCTTTTTCACAGTGAAACACTCTCGCTAGTCCTCATAAGGGCTCCTATTTGTATATATACACCTTCTGACCTGAGTCTCCTAGAAAACCTTACTGACGAGTCCACTAAGAGGCCCAGGACGAAACGCCCGACACCTTTCTTTTTCCCTTTTTCACAGTGAAACATTTATGGACTGCTTTTATACAAAATATTACCACACCCCCGTAACATCATAAGACCAAACCACAGACACTCTTAACTACCTAAAAAAGTCTCCACTAAAGAGAAAACCAAACTGTCGATCTAAATCTCGATACGACATAAATTCCAAATAAAAAAAAAAAATACTCTAAATCTCCATATAAAATTGAAAATTAACATCGCGTTTGTTACAAACACGAACGAAACAATTTCACCGCAGCAACAGTACCACCGAAGCGCGTCTCGAATCGTCTGTATACGGGTAAATGTTCCGACAATCGCACAGCTGGATAAAGTAATCCGTCATGAACGCAGTAATAGGCAAAGCAGCCGTTTACGGTTCTGCGGGTTTGATGAATCCCGAGTCAAGGTTTACCGGTAATTCGAGAACATCGAAAAGCGGCTCGTCGAAATCCATGTCGAAGCTTCGCGCTCTAATCTGCATCGTTTGTGTACGAGCCTCGTTCGTAGCGAGTGCTTACAAACGTTCCTATTCACTAACGGGAGAGACAACGCGACGCTGTGTGCGGTTTATCTGATTTGATGAAGCCAACACAGTATGGGCGACGATGGTCGAGCCCGACCGACGCATTTAAGCGTGTCGAAAATCCTTCTTCCACGTTTCAAGCTGCCACATTCGCAACGCCTGGTACATGTACATATGTATATATTTCCCGTTGGTATTCGCGATTCCTTAGTTCGCGGCTAGACTAACCGTTCGCCGCGAGAAATATAAGAGAACACACGTCTGGAAAAGGAACGAGTGGATGGGGCTTCCGATGTGTCCGTGACACGCTTCGCACGACGATAGTCAAATTGGAGTACTTTTGGAAAGGTAGCCTTTGAATTGAGGTACCTGTGTGTATACGTGGAACTAGTTGGAATGGTAGACAGACTGATGAATTTAAGCTTGACACATTAACCCTCTATGTAACGACACGTGACTTGGATGTTACGTGTCTATTTGTGTCAATTCTGGAGTCTCGTTTCGTTTCTTTGTTGCTGTAGCGTTGCACTGTGTTGTTGTACTATTGTATTGTTACTGGTCAATTTTTTTACGATAATTTGCAAATATTACATTTTTCGTGATAATTGTTTTTCATATTTATTTTTGGTTGTTCCATTAAAGTGTAAAACTGTAATTCTTCTTCTCACGAACGAAGAAAAATCAGGTTACAAAAGGTTAACAAAGGACATTTTGTCGCGAAGTGAAGATACAACTGTTGCTTTAATATATTTTTGAAGAATTTTTCTGTTAAATTTACACTTCTGACGATAAATTATTGGACACTTGAATACAATGAGATTGGTTTTTATTTAAAATTTCAAAAAGACAGGATAATTAACCCTCTATAACCCCATTTTTCTTCATTCACGATAAGAAAAAAATACGATTGATGGTAATTTTGTATATTAATGAGAGAAGCAAGGATTAGTAATAGAAAACTTGAATTTCGCAAGGATTAGTAATTTTCAACTAGCAAAGGGACCAAAGAAATTCTAATGCCAATGCTAACTGCATAAGGGTAACGAAGTACCGATCAAACCCTAGATTTTCGAACAAATCTCACCGTTACAAGTGAAATATTCCAGACTCTGTGCGTTTGCCGTTTAGGGTAACACAGTGTTGTACCTTAGAACGGTGGTTGGATCGAGATACAGGTTACGAACGTAATTCTACGGCCGCGGTCGATTGGTAGCCGGACATTCAGTTCCGGTTCCTCGACTACGATAACTGAGTAGGTCCTGTACATTTGACCCGACCTGGCCAGACTCCCTTAACTAAGGAGCGCCCAGCAATATAGGTCACATTACTAGGTCGTAAGCGAAACTTCGACCATGTAGAAAACTACTAGTAGGGTTCTTGCTTTGATAGCTTACACGAGTAACCTGTGATCACTTTTTGGATTGAATTTGGAACTTGTACGAAGAACTATCTATTCAGAGAAACGTTTCATTCTTCGATTGAAGGGCAAGAAGATTGTTTAACGAGAAATTTCAGGTTTTTCAGGGAGAAATAAAAATTTTCCTTTTTTTTTTTAGTTCAAATAAATAATAATTTTAGGTTCTCTAATAGTAATTTACTGAGAATTGTAGGAATTTTAAATTAATATGGAAGAATTCGGAATTTTTCAATATTCAAGTTCAATCACTTGAATTATCAGTTTGGGAATGATTAGAAATTTGAGGATGACTGATCGTTGATATAACTACTTGAATAATCTGTATTTCTTGAAAGAGGTTTGAAAGTTACCTGACCAAGTATAATTAAAATTTGTTATTCACGTTGATACTGCCTTGGTTACTGAGATCGTTGTAACAAAAGAATGATTGAAATTAGAATTGGAGTGCAGGTTTCTCATCTACCGATTTCACGATGAATATCTTTCGAAAATTATATTTTTAATTTGCATATTTCGCTGAATTTAATATGCATATTAAACTGAAATGTAACATTAAAATCTAAAATTCTAATATTAAATCAGCATTCAAATTTATGTTCATCATCGAAAGATATCATCGTTCAATCTCACGAACACATACACGTTGCTTAGCTTGAAATATTTCCAAGTACATACAGCGTTACGATGGAAAACGCAGCAGAGAGCCCCACAGTGTAACAGTTTTAGATTCGAAAACTACGTTGTTTAAAGATTATGAATCGAAATGTTACCTGCGAATGCTGGAACACTCGTACAGCGAACTATAAGTAGCCACGAGGAAATGTGTGTGACTAATTAGGGCTTGGCTTATACAGCACCCTGAAAATAGGGAGTGTTCTTAACCCCTTAGCGCTCATGCTCATACCCGACTCGTCATTAGTGGTTCATTTATTCTAGTCGTCGAAGTGGATGTTCTTTCTAATAATACCTTATAATTTACGAACTTCGTAATACCTTTATCCTTTTTCCAAGAAGTTGCACAATTCTCTCGTGTCATCGAGAGAGGGAAAAAAGTATCCATTCCTTGACAAATTTCAAATTCGTGATTTTGCCTCTTGTTGATCTTTCCAAGATTTCAACCTTACGACAATCTTTAGAAAACTAACTGATATAACAAAACTTCGACGTGAACCTAATTATTATAATAGGTACGGTGCATAATTAAATTACTATTTCACCCTTCGAGTGCTGAACACTCTAAAGTAAACTGTGAAATATCGTATTACCGTCGAAATGTTTATTCGACATTATTGCACAACTAAACCACAATTTCCATTTTTCACTATGTAAATAAGATTAGGTAAAATAGGTAGGACGTTTCTATTCACGTCAAACACACTCATAGCCAATCGAGTCTCCCTATTATTCTCCTCGAGAGTTAATTTTGTTTGGTGAACAAGTGTCTTTCACCCCTGAATCTCGCAATTAAATCTTTCACTCTAATTAAATTGCACAGTGATATTCTCCTAAAGAGTCAATTTTGGTTTGGTGAACAAGTGTCTTTCAACCCTGAACCACGCCACAGTTATAATACACTAAACCGCAATTTCCATTTTTTATGATATACCTAAGTAAGATTAGGCAAAATAGGCGCGATATTTCTATCAATTTCAAGGATTAAATCTTTCACTCAAATTGAATCACACAATGATACTGTAGTATCGGAAATTCTCGGCTCTACCTGAGCAGATTTTTCCCTTTCGGGAAAAACCGAAATTGGGGTGCGTACTGGGGGGTGGCGAACAAGTATGAAAGTTGTGTGTAGTGGGAGAAAGTGAAGGCATGGAAGAAAAGGTCACAATTATAGAGTACCTTATCGTATTTCTACTATTTCAGCTTATCTTTTGCATTTAAACACACTCGTCATCCCGAAACTATCAGAACAGTCTAAACAGCAATTACAAGGATGTTAAATTTCGTTAGATCGCGAAAAGGAGGTCGCAGACCGAACACCTTCCGTCTGGAACGGCGATGATCCGCGTCCAACGGGGCTCCACCTAAATAACTATGCTCGTAAATACGCATAAATAATGGCGAAACGAGTTTACGAGGCTGGAATTATTAATAGTAATAAAGGAGTGAGACCGGTCGGGTCTTAAATTCACGCCGATTCCCTTAAAATCGTATCGCCGCGCGGGAGTAATGGGCGGCCGGTAGCTGGTCACTTGCTAATTTATTTCCGCTGTGTTTCTATGTTACACGGCCGCAGAGAGGACGCATTCGTGAAACTCGTACGCCGAAAATAATAGCATACGACACACGCGTGGACACGTGTTTCCGTGGTGCAATTGATATTCCGCTTAAATGGCCGACGGAATTTTCTTCGCGGTTTCGAACGCCGCGCATAGAGGCGGGCGAGAGTCTCCGATGAGATCGGAGGAACGCTCATTAAAGATCTGCAGCAGGCGACAATCAACCTTTGTTCGACACTAATGTATTGTGAGACGCGTGAACCGTGTCTTTGTGCTCCTGTTGTTTGACCGGCGAGGTGGGAGCAAGTGTCAGCCATCGTTAAGTGAAAAATTTATACCCGGTGGACTGATAAGAATTATTAGCTACTTTGAAGTTAGGCAAGGGGACAATTCTTTTATGAAAATTATTTGGGAATTATTATTGGTGTTCTTTATGTAACGTTTATTGTTGAAATATCCTTGAATTCAAGAAAGTAAGAGGACAATTTTTTTATGAAAATTATTCGGGAACCATGATTGATGTTTTTTATGTTATGGTTATTATTTAGCTATCATAACCGTAGATAATAAAAATCATCACCTTGAATATCCCTGAATTTAGAGAAGAGGATAATTTTTTTTTGAAATTTATTTTGAAATTATTATTAATGTCCTTCGTGTAATGTTTATTATTTAGCTATCATAACTGCAGATAATAAAAATCATCACCTTGAATATCTCTGAATTTGGGGAAATAATAGGACAGTTTTTTAATAAAAATTATTTGGGAATCATCAATGATGTCCTTTATATTTTATATACAAATAATATTATTGTTTCAAAAATTTTTTTTTTCTAATTCAAGCATGTCACAACGTTTTTATTTTTAAACAATCTCTATACTGTGGAATTGTTAATGAAAAGTTTGGTGTCATTATTCCTATTGAATTTTAGTGCACTTTTCTCTTCTATAATTCCTCCCTTTTGCATAGCAACATAGTGCAACTGATTGTTAATGTAAAAATAAAAATTATTGTTAATACATAAATTACGTGCTCTTGTACATCATACTACAGTTTAAAATTGATTTTACGCAATTTATCACTAACTGATAATCGAATTTACATGAAATTACAAAAAAGCGTGCAATGCATATCGCTAAAAAAATGTTACAACTAGTTTTTGTTAATTAAGAGTGAACTTTTGTAGAACGTATCTGTAATCATTCGTTATCGCAATTACGGAGTAGCTCCTGGAATATATTATGCTTCCACGAACTACAAACTATTATTCCAGAATAAAATTCAAAGCTGTATCTCTTCGATACTTATCATCCAAGTTAAACATACATTTGCAGAACCTTCTTTTTTTTTCAGAACTCTTTAGTTCCATATGGAACATGAGCTTTTCCATTCGTTTCGTGTAATTCTCTAGTACTTTGCGCATTATCGATACTTATCTTCTTGATTAATTTCTGCATCTCATTTCCTCAATGTCAAAATGGTACGAAAGCATTATCTCACAAATTTCTACTAATAAAGAAATAAAAATGCAACCCTTTTCTTCCTGGGAATATAATTGACTATTAAGAACTCGTAAAATAATCTTATTTTCTCTAATTAACATACTATAAAAAATCACCTCTTAAAAGGAATCTTACGTTATAAGTATTTATTATTTTATAATGTTCCTTAAAATTCATTTAGAATACCTTAGAATTCTTCAATTAAAATTTCTTAGAATTTGAAACGAGTGTAAAATACTATTTACTATGCAACAGAAAATTGTGTTCACTATGAATCACAGGAATTACATTTAACTAGGTGTCTTTAAAAAATCTCCTAAACAATCCCTTAGAATTCTTCAACTAAAATTCCTTAGAATTTGACATACTATTTACTATGTAACAGAAAATTGTGTTCACTATGAAACACACGAGTTACATTTAACTGAGTATCTTTAAAAAATTTCTACCAAAAAAGTCTCCTAAACGATGCTTTACAATTTGACACGCATATAAAATACTATCTACCACAAACAACGCCACGCAATGTAATAGAAACTGATCTTCAATAACGTCCAATCACAGGCTGATTAATCCACTAAAACTGTCCAACGTTATTAAACATTCGCACACAGGACACTCGGTGCTTAGAGAACACGTCAGACAACGTGTAAACACTCTGACACACGTCGCGTATGTATTAACGGAAAGGTGCACATGCGCATATACGTGTAAACAAGAGTCTTTGTTATAACATGACTATGTATAGCGAGGTCCAGCGCGTTGAAAACGAGTCGGTGCTCATCGAAGCCGAGCTCCGGTATTTTATTTTGTCTCAACAGCGGAAGCACGCTTCTTGCTCTTTGGCTTCCACCGGCCCTTTTTCACGTTTCCTTCTCCCGTGCTCTCGCACGATTAATTTAGAGTTTCGCTGACGTAACCGTGATATTACGTCAGTATACATAAATAAAGCGCGTGTTTGTTGCAGTGAAAAATGGAAATGTTCCCGCCCCGCTAATCGATAAACAACGAAGATCCGCGCGGAGGTGGCGTGTTTCTCCGTGGAAAAAGAAAGAAGGAAGGAAGAGAGTCGGCTATAAATTTTCGGTTAATTGACACTGAAAAATTGCTCGAGAAGGAAATAGACGTTTTGGAGATTTCATCAGGAAGAGAAACACGTATCGAGTTCCTTTTTTCTAAACAGAAATATCAGAGTTCGGGAGCGTAGAGATGATACCGTTTTTCAATGAAATAACGAAGGCAGAGCGCGAGAATGACAGAGAAATTTACTATGTCACGTTTACGAATGTCTAATTTCTCTCATCGAATGACTCATGGTTTGTGATAGCGAAAATAGCTGCATAGGTGTGCTGTAATTCATAGTACGACCTAAATGGAATGACGAACGTAAAACTTGTTTCCATAGATATGGCTATAAATTTTTACTGTGTACACTTTGCGTTAAACATCGAACACACGAGACATTCCAATACCTAACATCTATCTATAATAGAGGGAAAATAAACAAAATTCGACTCTTAATTCTCGAGAAAATTTCAAACTATTCTGGAAAGAATAACATCGTACACAGGGTGTGGTCTTATAGGTTTCGATAAATCTTACGGATAAAAGTGTGACGAAATTCTTTAAAACAGAGATTCTTTATTTTAAGATTCTTTAAAATAAAAATAGGTGAATTAAATAATACACGATATTAATATAATATAAAAAATCTTGCTAATTTAACGAAATGTGACAAAAATTTCACATGTTCGTCAGGTATTTATTTTTAGTCAAGTTTATTTAGGAGAAAAGTAAGTCAATTATTTTTAATGTACAATATTAGTATAACAGGCAGAATTATCTACTCGTTAGACGCGTCTTCGCTCATACAAAAATTCTCGTCGAACGTTCAACCAAGAGGCCAGCAATAGTTCACACGAAAACCATCGAAACACCTCGTGAAAATAAAAATCCGATAACAACTTAATAGAAGCTTAAGGATTCCTTTGATCTGACTCTCAAGAACGAGCTTCACACGCACTCGACCAACTCCGTCGGGAACACAAACGCGTCGCATGAAAGAAACTAACCCCGCGCATCGGTATCAGCTTATTTTTGGCCGAAGAGAATCGTTTCGTCTTCGTTTACATCACGAACCATACAGACGGGCACCTTCTTGTTTCACGGCTCCGTCTTTCATTCCCCGTTTCCCACGAATTCTCCGCGGAGTAGTACTGAACTGAGGCAAAGTGGTTAGCCGATCGAAAAGCAAAGCAACGTAACCGCCCACGGTAACAACCGAATGCACTCCTGTGAGTAATCACACCGAGTAACGAGGAAACGGAAAAGAGGAGAAAGAGAGAGAGAGAGAAAGTTTCTCTTTCGTCTAGGCTGGGATAAATCGACGAAACTTGGGCGGAGAGGAGTGTAACGCGAGAACAGATTATGAAACGTTCAAAAAATTGATCTTACGTAAAATAAATTGGTGAAATGTAGAAAACGAGTGGTGTACTGTGAGAAGGATTAAGAAAACGTCGGAGTAAATAGTTATAGTGAGAAAATTGGCAAAACGCGATGAAATTTTGTGAGATACGGTGATTGGTGGGAAGAAATGTGGAATGTTAAATGGAACACAAGGATGGTACTTGAAAAAACGCGAAAGAATTAGGTGAAATTCTAGAAAAGCCTCTGATACGCGAAAAAAAAAAAATGAAATTCCAGAAGAAGCAGTGAAATTTTTAAAAACTTGAAGAAGCACCAAGAAATTTGGCAAAATTCGAGATTGTGGAACAGTAACTGGAACGCAGGAAAAAGTTTAAGAGAACCGAAAAGAATTGAGTGAAATTTTAAAAAAGCCTCTGCAGCGCAAAGAGAAGTAAAATCCTAGAAGAATGTACGAAATGTTAGAAACCTCTAAAAAGCGCGAAAAAATTCGGCAAAATTTCTAAAATGAACAGTACAATAACGAAGCCCGCGAGAAATTGGTGCATCTTCAAGAAACCGTGGAAAGACACGTAAGAAAATTCGCCGAGAAAAGGCAACTGGAACAAGAAAATTCGGTGTAATTGCAAGAAAACCAAGGCTGGCGGCATAGAAAGACAGAAAGCTCTGTAAAACTGCGGAATGATAAATGGCAGGCGGGGAAAATCCGCGAGAAAAATGTGTGAAACACCGGAGAAAAGCGAGTCGTCTGACGGCGAGGTCGGCGAGCGAGTCGTGAAATTGCTCGGATCCGCTCCAAATGCAGCGTCGCTCGAGACACCGGAGCCCGTTTTCTTAACGGCGTCCAAGTGCACGTGCGACTGCTTCTCGAGGCGGCATATTCGGTCGACGCTAGGCGTCGCAACGCCTGGGACCCGGCACTAAAATCCACCTCCAGCCGCGCGCAACCGACAAGCCTGCGAATTTCGCGATTACGGCCACCGCGAGAAATGCGGGTCACCACCGACGCACCACGCGGCACCTCCTCCACGCGTTTCTGCAGTTTCCGGTGCCAAGTAGTTATTTCCCGCGAACGTGGACTTTTCCAAGGAAGCACCGGCGCGTCGCGTCGACGTCCAGACGCGATTTATAACGGGATCACCAACAGATGGGCTAGTTTCTAAGAGTGTGTTTCCAGTTACAGCGTTTGATCGATCGGTCTATCTGTACCGTGGGAGTGTTTGGTGATTAGCTGAGGATCGCCTCAGATGATTTCGTCGGTATGGAGGGAATGGTGGAAGAAGTTCACGGTCGGATAAATATACTCGAGTAAATACCGTCTGTAAATTTACCTGTGATGCGAGCTGTGATTAAATTGTTTTCGTGCTAATGTGTATTGTAATTGATTGGGATTTTAACGATACGTGACCCGATTTTTCTTCGTTCGTGAGAAGAAAAATTGCAGATGACCGGAATTTGTTGTTTCGATGGGAGAAGAAAGAATTAAGAATTATCGTGAAAATATTGGGATTGGGAATTTTTAACCCTTTATAACCCAATTTTTCCTCGTTCACGAGAAGAAAAATTGCAGTCGAATGAAATTCTTTGTTTTGAAGGGAAAAGCAAGAATTAGTAATTGTCATAAAAATACTGAGATTCCTACTTTTTGACCCTCTATAACCTGAATTTTCCTTGTTTATACAAAGAAAAATTAATGACTATTGTAACAAAAATTGGGATTGGTACTCTTTAACCCTCTATAACCCGATTTTCCTTCGTTCGTGAGAAGAAAAATAACAATTGACTAGAATTTGTCATTTTGATAGAAGAAGGAACAATTAATAATTATTATAAAAAAAATAAGTGCAACAATAATGAACGAAACCCGCAATTTTCAAAATATAGGTAAATGGACACGTAACTTCCAAGTCACGTGGCGTTATAATAAAGGGTCAACGCTGCATCAGGTGAAAAGTACCTAATTATTTTTGATTTTACTAAACGCACACTTGCGAGTGAATATGTTTCTGGTTGCTTAATAATGATATTAAACGCACAGCTTGCCTTGTTACTTTGTTTTAGTGGCAACAGGTGTTACAGTCAGTTATTGACTGCTTTAACACCTGTGCCAGGTAAAATGCGATGAAATATAGTTAAACTTTATTATAAATATAACTCGTGTTTGTCGCGTCTTGACAATAATCCGTCCCACAAATATCAGTGAACGTTGTAAAGCAAGAGGTGGGAAGTTTTACAGCGTAAATTAGTTAGAAACATCGCTGAACGTGCAGTTTCATTGGAAAGTACAGATTTTTGAAAGTGAAGAGGGTGGCAATGTAGTTGATAACGGTTAGTAAGTCGAGTAATTGATTGAATATTGATTGAGAATTAACGGAAGGTTGGTCAAGCGATACAGTACGAGAAAATCATGCAAATTCGGTAAATAAAACAGAGTTTATTAATAACGATACCGTATAATTATTTTGTATGAGCTTTCATAAAACGCCGTTACGTAGCATTTGCATGTTTCACGCATTAAATCTATAACGTTCTAATAACTTTTTTTATTTACTGAAAAATGCAACACTTTTTATCACATAAAAATACATATTTTCAAGTGTGAAAACACGTTCATTTTTCTTTTCTCTTTATTATATTATCGCGTTAACTTCCGATCGTATTATGTGTTAATTATGAAACAACCTGTACGCGTGCTCGATCACCCAATAGATTATTCAACAGGAATTTAATTTCCCATCGACAATCACAGTTTTATACATACGTTCAAGGGCGATTATAGATTGCTATCGAATCGTTCAAAAGCATACAATTACGCAAGTACGTGTTACGGGAACGATATCCAGTCAAATACTTTTCGTCCACTGCTATTCCGTCCAACAGAAAATTATACTACACTTTCGACATTGAACGACAGCGTGGATAAGAGCAAGGCACTTCGAAGTCGTTTAAACTCGAATATTTCGAAAACTAAACTTTTCACACATTTCAACTTCCACTCTTCCAAATTCTGTTATTGTAAACAGTAAAATGCGACATTCAAAATGCACCAAAATTCAGTATTAACGGATAAAATCCTCGGAGAATGCAGTCACGTTCCACGATAAATTTCAATACTTATTACAACGTGTACAATTAAATTTTATTAAAAACAAAAATAGTAAAGTTATAAAATGTTTACAATTTTTGTCAAATTAAAAGCTGCATCTGTTAACCACAGACTGCATAAGAATACAACAATCTTCTCTAATACATCTCAAAATAATTATAATTACAAAATCGAGAAGTTCCTAACAAGTACCCGGAAGTTTCGCGAAAGAAAGAAATTTCTCACTTTTCAAACACAATTTCTGCAAACTCCAGAGTCCATCGAGAAACTGAATTACCTCAAGTTATTTCACAGTCTGTTCTAAAAAAAAAAACATATCAACACAACAAAACCAGAAAATAAAAAAAACGCCCAAAACGTCCTCGATAAAAACAAACCACAAATCCTAAAATACCCATTACTGTACTATAACAGCAGAAGGAATCACAATCTCTCTAACCACAGATTCTACCGGCTAACACAGTCGAATCCATTTCCCTGAGAATTATTCGAAAGAAGAAGAAAAAAACCCCAGCTTTTTATCGAACCGGCAACCCGATCGACCGATTACGGTTTTGCCTGCGGTTTTCACTGTGTGCAAGTACGTAAAACCGGAAAAGATTCGAGAGACCGGATTATTATGCGGACTGGTGTAGAAAGTAAAAGTCTGTATGGGTTCGATCGATGCATATAGATCGGTGGAGCCGGTGAAATGAATGTGAGGATCGAGCACATGGCGCGGCGTTCGAGCCTCTGCGTAACTTCGTATTACAATTAGTTTGACCTCGCACACTTTTATTATTCATCATGACCGGTCGCTCGCTGTCGTTCTCTCGCTTGTTCCTTCGATTGTGAAACGTGGCCCTATCGCGCGAGTTCGTCCTCGATTGTCCATAAGAAGAACTTTTTCCCCTCTTGTCGTCGTGTATGTTTTTCTTCTTCTTCTTTCTATTCGCCGCGAGAAATAACGAAGAGCGTTCTTATACCCACGAGGGAGAAAAAAAATAGGGGAGAGAGAGAGGGGTAGTAAAACGTTCGGGGACACGTCAAGCCATTTACCTAATAACGTAGTCCGTCTGCTGGAGAACGCTCGTGAAAATTGTGTTAGAAGACAAAAAGAAGAAAAAGTGCTTCTGCCGGTGAACTACTCGTTTCCTTGATTTTAACGTGAATAAGATTTTATGCACGGATAATCATTCGCTTTGGAAACTCTCTTCAATAATTCAGCGTGTCAATTTTTTAGCACCTCTAAGAGTCTTTTGATAATAGTTACTTTGTGCACTTTGCAGCATTACGTTTAACAGGCCGAGTGGATTTTGTAATACGAAGAAGCAGGGGAAATGTTTTGTTAACACGTTGAATGCCGGAACAATTCTACGTAACTTGTCCACGGTGCCGAGAAGAATTTTTTTATTCTAATACAACACATTGCAGTAGGCATAAATAATATGTTAATAGTTAGAAACGAAACTATTTAAATACGCTGTGTGATGCATTAGGTGAACATTTTACAAACACAGCGGATTCCGGTTAATTGGGACACATTGGGACCGGACTAATTTGTCCCAGAACAGGGAATTTCAACAGGCAAAATCTGAACAACGTAAAAAGTGAAGCCAGAAACGATTTATTGAAAAACGTATGTAATATTCGGTCTTGGATGCGAATGTGTGTTTAAGGATGCAAACAAAGCTAACAATAAGTAATAAAATAACATGGATAAGTAATTAAAAATAAGTAAATAAACACATATACTATTCAGTGTCTGTCCCAAATAAACCGGAATCCACTGTACTACCATTTATTCAAATTAAATGCTTTTACTAATTTTGAGACCGCCGGGCACCGATCACCCCCACGGCATTCAACGTGTTAAGAAATGAGAGGAATGTTTGTCTAGATTTGAAAATTTAGTCTAATATTTTCTGTATTATTTTCGTTGCAATGGGGAATTTATCGTTAATCTATTGTAATAAATAGAATATTTCGAAGATATGTCTATAATTGTTAAGGTTAATTATGTGGATTTTATCTAGCTTTAAAGTGTAGTCTAATATGTTCAGTACTATTTTCGTTGCAGTGGGGAATTTATGGCTAACCTACCCTGACAAATAGAATATATCTATGTATCTAAAATATATGTATCATTGTTAAGGTTAATTACGCACAGGATATTTTCTACAATCGTACGAGAATTATAATATAAAATTATTATGCTTAAACTAGACTTACACGCGGTTCCGTTTTGTTTAGTTTCTCGTCCTTTCGGTGCGACTTCTCGTATACGACTAAGGTTACTCTGGTAAAGTCTCGAGAAGGACTGTTTCGAAATATTGCTTTTGGCTGATCGTGCTAGGTGTCGGTATTGTTGAATTTACAGTTACCTTCTTAACAATAATATTTCGAAATGGAATATATCGCAATTTACATGAATAAAATATATGAGAAACCTACTGTATTATGGTTATATTAAAATAGAATATATATAATTAATCTACGCTAATAAAATGTATATCGGTGACCTACTTCGTTAGAATTTTACCAAATCTTAACAAATATATATAATAAAATAGAACATATCATTAACTGTGCTAATAGAATATATCAGTAACCTACTAAATCATGATTTTATCGAATCTTGACAAACACAGAATAAAATATAACACATCACTAACTAGGCTAATAAAATATATCAGAAAATACTTCATTAGAATTTGATCAAATCTTAACAAACACGCATAATAAAATACAATATATCAGAAAGCTACTAGATTACGATTATATGAAAAACACCCAATAAAATAGAACATATCACCATTTAACAACGTTAATAGAATAAATCAGAAACCTACTAGATCACGATTTTATCAAACCTCGACAAACGAATACGTACAATAACACAATTACTCTATCATTCGCTATTTTCTCTCTATCTCGAAAATATATCGCAGAACACATCCTCCTACTTGCAGGAATTCCACGCAAGATAAACGTGTCCAATATAAATATTAATCCTCGAACAAACACGTCCCGCTCTTTATTCCATCGATATTTACTCAATCCTAAACAAATCCCCAAAGTGTTTTTACAGTATCTCGAAACATCTCCCCCTGTCCAGCACACAGCTCCGTAAAAAGAGCAACTTAATAACCACGACGATGTCCTCTGTTTCACCAGCGTGGCAGAACAAAGAAAAGTGCATTATACAAATTTCATAGCGGGTAAAGTGCTAGCAAATTGCTCTTCCCTCGTTCACCGCTCGAATCGTTTCAAATTATCAGGCAAAACGTCCCCCCGATTGAAAAACGGTCCTCGCGGACATACGGTAGGAAACAGGTGAACACGTTCACCTAGGAAGAAACCTCTTCTATTCACAGCAGGCACGAGAGTGTGCATATGTGCAAATCGGTCTATTGTTCATTAACTTGGCCGACGAATGATCGGGAATGGGTTTTAGAAACGCAGAGAGAGAGAGAGAGAGAGAGAGAGAGAGAGAGAGAGACGTTGACTTTGCACGCAATAACGTTGGACTTTGCAGCGGTTCTTTGCTAAGGCTAACCAACGACGGCCCCCCTTCGAGGCATAAAACGCCGTAGTTTTATGTTCATTAATATTAATTTCGTAGCTCCTGGTGAAAAAGCGACCCTAGATTCCCAGGTAAACCGAGGACGAGGCGCATGCATCGACGATGTCCGTGCATCGTCATATAGAAACAGGGACGACCCTAGCCATGCTGCTGCTTCTTTCTACCCGTTTTCTATACACATAGACACACACACAGATGCATCTAGAGACACCTCCTCGTCTCTCTTTTCTACCGGTAGAAGCTAGAGCGAGTAAGTTTAGCTGGTGACCGTCTAACTGGAATGGTAACAGTTGCTTCTGACAGTTCTGACTGACGTTGTTGCGCGTTAAGTTTCAACCGTGACAGACGGTATACGAAGTCGTTGGAAAAAATCCCGGGGAAAAACGAAGGAAACGCTTTGGAGAACGCAGTTTTTCGGCTGCAAACGCCACGCGAATTTTTTTTCTTTTTTTTTTTTGAGATTGATATGGAGCAGAGTTTAATGGAGGGAATAAGAAGTAGTATTGGAATAACAGAGTGTATGATAATTTACTGCAATGGAAATAATCGTTGTTTATTGATGTTAACGCGTTAGAGATCAGGTCTTATGAGTTTGTTTCTTTTCTCAGGCGATTAGAATATCGTTGAGTATGTTGTTTTACGCTCGCTGGTGATTGAACTAAGAGTATGTAAGAACGTTTATGCGATGCAATTGATACTTATTAGGATTTACTTCGGATCTAATGGGATAAGTCATGATCAGAGTCGAGGAAGTAGGAAGGATACAGAAATACAGATTTGATGGAAGTAGGCGTGTGTCGATAACATTTATTCAAGAAAATAGAGATAACGAAGTTACGAAACGTTGCTATAAAGGCAAAACATCTGATCGATACTTTCTATTAATCAGGTACAACATCCTTTCAATTCGTCCCAAGTGAACATTTTGTTAATTAAACTTGCAAATACTTGGAATTATTTTTCTAATTTTATTTCACTTAAAAAATCCATGCATAGTCATAGGCGCATACTTTCTAAGTCTCGTTTCATTTGTTTACAATTACGTCATCGTTGTAGCGCCACGAAGCTGTCTACACTCGTATCAATTATTAAGCTGTAATCGTAAAATACGTAAAAATTATACATTTCTGAGTTTGTTTATTCGCAAAGTATTGAAACTATAAAATGCACTATACAACAAACGAATAACTTGTTAATAAAGAAATGAATTATAATTTTGTAAATGTCGAATGCGTTAACTCCACGGAACAGTTAAAATTTATACTTTCACTGGGAATTTCACGTAACAATTCCATAATCTACGTAAGCTGAAACTACCACGTTTCCACGAGGAGTCGCCGTTTATGGACGGGGATTAATATTTACGCGGGATAGGAACCGCGATGCCGATACCGTTTTATTATTTAATAACCGAAAGAAGCGTCATTCGCCGTATATCCAATTTCGGAGCGAAATGGAAGCTATCTTGAACTCAGGGGAAAAGTATAAGGTGCTTACGCGGTATTTCGGAGTGCAGCGTGTCGTTCTGGTCAACCGTTCTCATAAAGAATGCACTATACGTCCAACGTTCTATTCCCGGCCAGCTGAAAAGTTGTACAATTCCGCGACGACCCTTATACGCTCGTAAATTCCACCTATGGAACAGTTTCGCAGGGTGGATACTACGTCGAGAAACGATTCCCGCGAATCCACTGCGCGTTCGATCGACACAGCAGAACGAAACTTCACTTTCACGATACTAACTGTAATGTTTTATAACTTTCTTCAACGAATTCACCGACTTTCGGTGATGGAACGATAATTTCCTTTTCTCGGATACTGGCTGACCCATTTAACACGGCCGTCTCAATTATTTTCGTTATCAGCGGACCGATAAAATGGTTTTCTATTAATACAGAGAATAGGAATACAAAGAATCTGCGAAGGGATTGCTTCACATTTCTTCTGTCTTTTCTTAAATAAATTTTTAAGGTCGCGATTGGTGGATCTCCCTGTACATTGGAAAATTTGATAAATGAACGATAGGAGTATTTAAAAGTGCAGCGAGAGAAATCTGTGAAGTAGACGTTTTTACTTCTTCACGTTTAGACGGGAAAGTTCGATTAACGATAAAAATCGCGACTTTTTTGGGGAGGCTGACTCGTTAAGGATGCACAGAACGATTCTAGAAACTAGGGTAAATTGTAACTTTTTCCCCGGTGAGGATGTAAGGGGAAAAGATTGATCGATTTAAGAAAGTTCAGTCTAATACTATGATACAATTTTTTTTCTACGAATTTTTTGCAGTACGATAATGTGTATACGAGCGGCATAAGAGAATCAGATTATCTATTTAATACGAGACTTCTGCATTTACATTCTACATCGCGCTCCCTTTAAATCAGATTAAAGCACTCTTACAAAGGAAAGTAAGAACCCTAGTTTCACCATTATGAACCTGTAACAATAGCTCCAACACCAACGTTCTACTTAACAGTTCTACTTACACTTTTCTAAGTATCCTGCATTCATTCTACTTGAAGTAAAATGACACGTAATAAAGTTTTGGAAACTTTAATTGGATTCTACCATTTTGCATTCAGTTTGCTTCAAATAAAATGTCACACTAATATCGTTACTTTTGGACAATTTAATTGGACTCTCTCCAAGGGTCTAGCCGTGTATGTGTAAAGTATTCTAGCGTTTCTACCATTTTGCATTCATTCCACTTGAAATAAAATTTGAAACAACACCGTTACTTTTCAACAATTTAATTAGATTCCGAGGATCTAGCTGTGTGTGTACAATATTACAGCATTCCTAGCATTCTGCGTTAATTCTACTTGAAATAAAATGTCACACACAATATCGTTAATTTTTGAAAATTTCATTCTGCGAGTTCTCACCATGTACGAGTAAAAAATTGTAACATACCAATGAGTTAAACATAACTATAGTTTCCTTCGTACTTCACATAATTCTCTACAACAGTCTGACAAACTATCGCCATTTAAAACCCACATTTTCATCTCACCTCCAACCAAAGAACACTCTATACACGAAGGATCTCCCAAAGAAATCCCCGGGACTCCCCTGTGTCCATCATCATCCCAACATGGTGCAACAGAGTTGATCGTTATTATCGTTACCATTATCTTGACCTGGTTTCAATAATGCCGCCGCCGGTTATCGACGTTGTATCATCTATCTCCCCGATCTCGACGAAGGGAGTCAATAGAAGGGGAAATAAAGAAGCCGCTCCGTTCTCTGTCTCTCTCTCTCTGTTCCGCGTTTGAAAGCCGAGAAAATCGTGACGAAGCCACGGCCCGGCCCCTGTGCGTGTGAGAAGCAAGGGAAAAGTAGACGAAAGATGCTCGAAACGAAAAAAAAAAAAAACGTTCCTCAAGCCACTGTGTACCGAAGAGAACACACGCGGAACGCGCGGCCAGGGGGAGCGAACAAGAGAGGGAGGAAAATAGATGGAAAGAGGCTGAGAGACGGGATTCGTTGAAGGGAATCACACACCGGCGACACGAAAGAGGCGAGGTGACCGCGCGGCTAAGAACCTCCTAGGAGGAGAGCATAGAGTACACGTGAAAAAACGGAGATGGGGTTGAAGGTGGGAAGGGAAAAGGAAGAAAAAGAAAAAGAGACGCGCTATCACGAAAAAAAAGGGTTGTGTGAGGAACCTGTAAAAAGGAACGGGACAGACGTAACGAAAAAGAAGAAGGGGGTGAGAGTTAGGAGGTGAAAGATCGACGGAGAAAGCACGCTTTCTCCGACCAAAGAAGAAGTAGTAGTAGAAGAAGAAGAAGAAGAAGTAGGGGTAGTACGTGCAAACTGGCCGAGAGAAACGACGCGGCGGACATGGACACAGACTGTGTGTATGTATGGTATATAAATGACGTGTCACAGTGGAGAAAGAGTGAGCGTGACGATGAAAAGAGACACGCTAAAGAGATGGAGCAACAAGGAAAGGTGGTATATAACGTGGCAGGGGAATGAGGGTGATAAAGAGGGCCCGCAGAAAGGGGTGAGAAAGTGAGACGAAACGGCGCAAGAGGGAGGAGGATTGGAAAGAAGTGGATAGGGTGAAACGGAAGATTGGTAGGGGAAGGAAGGGTTAGAGAGAGAGAGAGAGACAGAGAGAGAGAGAGAGAGGAGAGGGGAGGGAAGGAAGGAAGGAAGGAGAGTGAGGTCGTGGCGGCGACGCTGTGTCTGTCCCGACGCTAGGAGCGAGGGAACCAACCGAGCAGAGCCGCGGCACCGATCACTTATTCATACGCTCCGAAATGATTCCAGGCTTCTGTGTGTGTTAGCCTCGCGCTCGCGCGCGCACCACCTCTGAGCCTGTATCCGTGTGTTGCGCTCGACGTTGAATTAAAATGTCCGACCGTCTGCCAATGGAGCCTCGCGATCTCGAGCTTCGTTCTCTCCGCCTCGAAAATGCCCCAAGAAGTGGACGTTACTTTTTAACGAGGCCTGCTTTTCATTCCGTTGCTTATCTAATCGAAAAGCGAACACGCTTTTTTTCGGCGGTTTCGTCGGAGTCGAGGGTATTAATGGTTCTGTTTCGAGGGGATGTTTGGGAACCGTTGTATGATCGATTGAGAGCGATGGAGGTTTAAATTGAAATGGTTTTTCCCGGTTGACGTTAGGAAAGTTCGAGAGGAGAATTGGTGTTTTTTTTACTGGGTCGACAGTGAGATGGTTGTTTATAATTAGAGGTTGTTCGAGAGAGAGAGAGAGAGAATTGATGTAAAGTAGGGTAGACGTGTGTAAGTTTAGCCGTGACTTCGACAAACGGAAATAATAATAACACTTCGCAGAAACACCTGCCCTACACGTCCAACTTTTCTACCCGCCTTTCGGGATTGTTGCTCGGCCGTCTTTTGTACGGCGCGCCATTAGGAATTCTTAATGAACGTCGCTTCTTTGTCGAGAGTATGATTCATAAGGTATGACAAGATTGCGCTGCTTGCAACGGGATTTCGAAGGAAATATGAAATATTGATGCGAAGTGTCTGGAGTTACGTTTCCAACGAGATTTACGAATCGTGAAAAAATTGATGAAGTTTTTATTATTTTTTCTTTTCTTCTGATTAAATTTGAAACGAAAGATAGTCGATTAATGTATCTGGGCGATAAAGTTTAAATAACAGTGTACAGAATTTGCAATGAATTTTGTCGAGGTTCCGGTAGATTTTTTAAGAAATAACTCACGGTTTATCGCGAAAGATCTGAACTTTGAGGTAGGTTGTGCTCCCACGAATCTCGCAACCATGACCATGGAGTAATTACCGTTTTACAGGCAGGCACAATAGTGCGATTCTCTGATTTAATACGTCCCATTATCTATCAAACGAGCTTCGCGGAAATGGTAATTGCATTTTTTCTTAATAACAGCCACCGCTTCGATGTAATGGGCGGCCGTAAAAATGCAGATGTTTGTTTTATTTTTTTTTATTTAGTTGCAACCTCATCGCGGCCATTACACGGTCGGAGCTTTAATTAGGTTACTTATTGAAGGAAAAATTCGAGGTGTACACGCCGTAGAAGAATTTAAAGGGATTAAAAAAGAAATCAGTAGCGCGTGTAGTATACACTGGGTGGTCTAACTTAAAATACGGTATATAAACTGTATTACCAATTGTACCTTGTAACTGTTTCTGTAAAAAATGTTCTCCAATTACCCGAATAACGTTACAATCGTTATTTTAACGCATCATAAAGTTTCTCAATTACCTTTCTTACATATAGGTTAAACATCGAGACAAAGAAACGAGCGCAAACGATAAAATCTCACTCGTGTTTCTTAATTAGAGTACTCTGAGGTAAGAAAACTTAAAAAAAGACACACTGTTAACGTGCCAAAGCAGTGAAAAATGAATAATACAAATTTATAGTCTAAATTTGTAGGAGCCTTAAAAATAAGTTCTTCAAATAATTTTCAATCAAACGAAAATTGGGTCAATTTCATTTAAATGTACAAATTCCGTACAAAAGTTGAAACGTCTAAAGTTTACACATGAAACATTGAATCTCTGCAAAGTACTCTCTTTCTAGTCTCTGAAAATATAGCCGTCCCTATTCGTGACTCATATAACATTCAATTACATCGTTTAATATCATAACTAGCAACGGTAGTTACACATACTTATTTTTATCTATCCGAATGACAGATTCTCAAGAGAATGCGCAATTCAGAGAAAAGAATATTTTATTCGTTCACCACAAAATATTGAAAACGCCTATAGGCGCCAAAGGCACAGTGCAAGAAAATACTGAAAACGCCTATAGGCGCCAAAAGCACAGCGTGAGAAAATTTTCAAAGCGCCTATAGGCGTCAACAGCAGTGAAAGGGTTAAAGAAAAATTTGATACGGAAGAAATCCTCAGAAAAACAGTCGTCGAACTTATCCACAGAATAAAAACCTTTACTCTGAAATATAGAACAATCGCCAACCATGGTCGCTAATAACCAAGATGTCGAAGCGACCTTAAATTATATCTAAAAAGAAAAAAAAGAACAAAAGAAAACTTGTGTCCCGTGGCCAACATGAATATTCGGCTGATTCGTAGCACGCGCGACGGGGCCAAGAGTCGTTCTTTGGAAACCGTCGCGCGTCGTTTGCAATTTTATTCGTGCCGGCATCAAAGACAGCGCGAACGATGACGTCGCTCGTTCACACACGATTAACAAGATGCAATGCGCCTCGACGATCGTCGAATGAACACGAATTATGAATACCACGATCAAAAGGTCCTTTTGTAAAATATACAACCTCCGCGTTCTACTCGTTCCCCGCGATACAGTTAAATAGCACGGTTGTTTTCAATTAAATGGACGAAATTCATCGACCTTGCTCTTTGTCAGTGGATCAACGACAAACCGTATTATTTGCCTTGAATTGCAGATACTTGAGTTTCTTTTTTCTTCTCTTTTTTCAGCACGGTAGCGGATGATACCTCGACGGTTTCAAAGTAAGACTGATACTGTTATCTGCAGCTTTTTAAACGGTTCAAGGATCGAGTGATGTGATTTTGCTGTGTTTATAGTAGCGTTACGATGGCACTGGAGGATGGTGAAACGGAAGTGAGCTTGTAATGTAAAATTGTAGTAAAAACGTGGCACTGGTCGCAAAGTGAAGAAGTTGTAAAGAAGATGTAAAGGGTGGTTCTGGTCCAGACGCCAGAAAAATGAAGATACTTCCTGAGTTTCTTTCTTTTTTTTTTTTTTTTTTTTTTTTTTTAAGAAACGAATAGAGATGTAAATGTAGAATATTTCGTATCATATTTTTCTAGATATCTAATATCCTGACGTATTTTTTTTTTTACAAAAAGTTTGTCCCTTTTAGTGATATTTGCAGCCTTAATATTTCCTATTGCTTACCAAAATTCTTAATATCCTTTCACAATTTTTTCTTTTTACAAAAAGTTGATCTTTCTTACTGATCATTGTAGCTTTGAAAGAATATAATTGCTACAAGCAAATACGTGGAAATTACCAGGCGCAGGTATAACAGAATTCGCAGAAAGTCACAAAATCAAAACCAATATTACTACTTCATGAATAATCAAATTTCCCCGTCTGTGCCAACAAACTTCAATATTCCAAAAGGGCAACAAACTTCATTTCTAAAAATTAAAGAAAAAACAACCAAACCGAATCATATTTCATCCTAAAAAACAAAAAATACAAAAAAAGCACACATACGCATCTGTATATACAGAATGTGCTAAAAGTTCGATGTTACAACAATTTCACATAAAATCCTTCCATATCCTCTACAGCTTCGAAATCAATTTTCGTCCCGAGAGTTATATCGAGCAAGAGCGTGTGTCGAGTGTAATGGTCCGCCAAAACGACTTGGAAATTACGACCGGCTATTAGAAATGTCAGGCGCGATTGGCAGGTCGGTCATCAAACGGTGGAACGGCCGAGAGAGGCGTATCGACGTGAGCGCGAAAGCGACTTCGAAACTATTTCCGGTGTCGTCGAAATCAGAAACTAGGATAAGGAGGCGCCCCGAACCTTTACGTAGAGAGACGTCGACCAGGAGGGTGATTAATTATCGCACTGTCTGTAATTACGGAACGCGGTGTGGTTGCGTCGAATAATAGCGCCTCCTCGAAATCTCGTAATATTCCACCGGTCGGTTAATATACTTCGATCGGTATGCGCGATTTACGATACGATTATTTCCCGAGAATACAGCCGGCTAATCTCTTTTAATGAATGATATCTGCCTGACGGAGGGGCTCTTTTAATTCTTTTTTAATGGGAAAAGTTTGTTTACCGAGAGAGAGAGAGAGAGAGAGAGAGAGAGAGAGAGAGAGAGAGAGGAGTATTGTGGTTTGGTTTGTGTATCGAGACAACTGTTATTGCTCGATCGGGAAATTAATTAGAAGGAAATGAAGTTTCGAAGGCAATATTATGTAGGATGCTGTTCGTAAAATATTGGGACAGCTGTTGTGATTGTACAGAAAGTATCTGTGATTTAAATTACAGTTTTTTTTTTGGTAGATTTCGAGTAATTGTTATAAAGTGATTTGACTAACAATAAGTAAGGTGAACGCAATCTAAATGACATTTTTCTTGACATAGAAAGGACGAGAATGTTTGAAATTATACGTATCGTCGGTATGCTAAGAAAGTGACATATTTCAAAAATAAGTAATTTTTAGATATTTGCGAAAATAACTTTAAAAGCGAGCTATTTTTATCTGAAAGAACGTCTCTAAAATAATAAGAAATTTTCTTTTTCTAATAGTAAGCGATACATGTAAACGATATTTTATTAAAGACTATTAACTAAATTATAAGAAAAAACATTTTTCCACAAAAATTGTCAAACCAGTTCCCTGAAAAATTGACTTTCGTTATTCGTGTCAGCAAACCGACGATACGTGTCTCGAGGTTACTTTTAAAGAAAACTGTTCTAACCAAACGCCACGCTATCCAGTAATGAGCTTACGAACAAGGAAGCGTATCTAATAAACAACCATCATTTCCCTAATGCACACAACATTTATCATACCACTGAAAATTGCTTATTTCCAGGACAATTCCGTACTTCCTTTTCCCGGACTCAAGGACTCGCAGACCAATCTATCTACTGCTACTATATGAACGTTGATACACGCGCAGACACAAATCCGCTGTTCCTTTGAAAAAGGCAAAATACGAGGCAGAAAAGAGATGGACATAGATACGTAGATAGAAAGATAGAAAGATAGACAAACGGATACATAGATAGACAGATAGATAGATAGATAAATAGAGAGACAGAAAGAGGGAGAGACAGGGAGAGACGGGGAGAGACGTATCGGTGAACATTGGATAAAGGGTACGAATTCATCCCTTATTTGGGGCTTTCGTGGAAGTGGAAACGCGCGAAAGCCATCGAATATCTCGGCAAAGTCAATGAACGTGGGCATCGATCGAATTCGACATGCGCATAAGCACACATCCGGCACTGGTCGTCATAGAAATGCCGCGGCTTTTTTCTTCTTTCTACACCACGCTGTTCTCGCCGCCTGCATCGATCAACTGAATGCGTTTCAACACTTTTATTTCACCGATACGCTCCTCAGAGATCGTAAAATGCCTGCGTAATCAATGTAGATCCGCTTTGGAAGGAACTCGCGAACGTTTATATATGTATTTCAGATTATGTCGGGGGATTAGAATACGGAGAGCGCGTTGAGTGACTTTAAATATGTGTCTTGCTCGATTCTCCACGTCTCTTTTCCATACACTTTCAAGCACCGAGTGCTTGCAAACTTATGTGTGTGTGTTTTGTATTACACGATTTTACGCGAGTTTCGAGTGTCTTCGATGAAAGTTTGAAGGATTTTCGATCGAATATCGCATATTTTTCCGGCAGAGTTGAGAAATTTCAAAGGGAAACTCGTTGAAAAGTTGCACTTCAAACGTGTATTATAGTTTTTATCGTACATCTGAGAAATTTCAGGTATTCTTAGAACAATTTTTAGGAATACTTTGCTCGTATTATTTTCCCGAGAAAATTAAAAATAATCGATACGTCTCAGAAATTAGAATTATTTTTTTATCCCTGTAGAGTAGAAACATTTCATATTTTTTAAGTAACAAATATCAATCAGGTAATTGTTACACGAAATATCGTTAAACCTGAAAATTCGTTCGCGTGCATTTCATGCCCCATATTTCAATAGCTACTTTGTGTTAGTATCGTTAATTAATTTGCACACAAATTGAATCCTTTGAATACGTCACTTAGCTGTTATATTTATTTCGCAAAAAATATCAGAATACCTATCTCTCTCCCTCTCACAGTACGATATCAATCACTATTTCTACAAACATTATATATCAATTACACCTTTCGGAAGTTACACTTCACAGAGATCAGGACAATCCATTCAATCTTTCAGCTTCCATCTGAAAGGTTGCATGATTAATTTCCACCAACGTTATTTCATTGAAATGCGTCAAATGACTCGTCTCCCTTGGATTAAGCGAACACTTCCGCTTTCCAATGGAATACCGCCTTTCCTCGATCGAGTATTCATCATTTAAACCGGAATGCTTTCACGCACGTTGCTTCGAAATTCCATTCTAGCAGCCTCGCATCTTTCATAATCCTTCATAAAGTAACTAATATATTTTCTTTAAATATATACCCAACGAACAGGCATCGCTTCTCCGCCATTAATCAACGTCAAACGTTTCACTTCACCCTCGATATTCAAACAAATTACCCCGCGAAACGCGGAAACGATCGAAAAATCAATCAACGACAATTCGATAATCGCGATTCGAAAAATATGCAAATACAGTCAGAAATTTCCAAGTTACGTACGTATTTCGGTGAACTGAACCAGCGCACAGTGGAACGTTCATGTGAAAAAGTTAATCAAAATTATTTCACTTAGAAATTCTGAAATGTAGATGTTTCATACAATTTTATGCGAAAATTCGCATAAAATTCATATTTTTAATGAAATTTTCGTATTGAAACTCTCCATTTGAAAGCTACATACGTAAACAAGAGAAACATGAGTTCACCAGCAATTTTTAAATAAATTTCATTTAAATTTTGATTTTGATAACAGAAACAAAAATCCTTTTTCTTCTTCTGTCTAAATTTTTACGTAAAAAACAAATCGTTCTTACAATTCTCCTCATTTTAATAGTATTACAAGAAAAACACACCTCTGATTTTCAATCAAATTAAAAATTTGATTTTTCACCAGCTGTTTAACCCTTTCCAGCAAATCTTTTGTCAAACCTTCGAAAACCACAGAATCTCTTCTCAAAACAAAACAAAAAGTCAGAAATTTCGGCGAAATTGTCAATTCTAATTTCCTCCCTTGATTTGCTTTATTTAAATATAAACGAGGCTTGAATCGAACCTAACCTCACCGACGCCAGCAGAGTGCAAAGGGTTAATACAAAACACCCGCTCCACAGTGCAGCGTTAATTACGAACGAGCCAGAAGCAAACGAAAACACATTAACGTGTCCATTCCGCGGTTTAACAAATGATCACTGGGTAATCAGCGCGATCGCACACGGTGCAATTTTTCTCTCTTTAACAGACAACGACGCGCACAAGTGTAACTGTCGAATGACGCAGAACGATCACGTGTATCCTCGCGAAAAATTCCGCGTTGCCCGAAATAACGGTCGCAGAGAAAGCAATTTTCTTGCCAGAAATTCGGATAACTTGCAATTTCATCGTGAAAACCTACGACTCTTCGCTTTGTCGAGAAGCGAACGCGAATCTCCGCGGTGACGAAGATTCACGAACACGTGAATTATGTATACAAAGCAATAGAGTACATATTTACATATGATACAGTTGAACGAATGTTTTGACTTTTGTTTGACGTTACATTGTGAAATTAATACCGTGCGTCCACGTGGAAATTCGAAATTTGACATTCTCCCTCGTGTGTCTAATTTGTATAGTGGGAAATGTAGAGCACAGTTTGCTAAATTATAGTCAGAATGCAGTGTTAAAGGGTGCTCGTTTCTACCGAGCACAGATTTCAAGTTTAGACAAGGTATTTATATATACACGGTTGTTAGTCGGGAATTATTTAATTACATCTAGTAACGAAGCGAGTTACATTTCTTATTTTCCTGTTCAAACAAACTCTCTCTCCCTTTCTCTCGGTTGTTTCCATGTTTCCTTCCAAGCTACCCCTTCTCGTTGTCTTTTGTATTTCTAAGTTAAGTTCCTTGCACGTTTTCCGCTCGCATCGAGCGTAAACTCGAAGAGAGAGGGAAAAGAGTGACGTTTCTTCGCGACCTCGTTTAGAAACGCGGTCCTCCATTTTCCGTCGGTGCACGCGATAAAATAATTTTCATTAATTAAAAACAGCGACACGAAAACGAAGAGCGAGAGAGAGAGAGAATTTCTCTATTTTTCCTGCATTCAAGCCACCATAGGTCGAAAAAGGTCCGACTTTTTCTCTCTCTCTTCGAACCATTCGTTTCCAATCTCCGATGTTTATTAACAGAAAGACAATTTTAATTTGTCCTTCTTCTTTCCACTCATTTTCCTTTTCACTTATCCGTTACTTCTCTGTGTTTTACTCTTTTCTATTTCGTCACTCTCGAAAAACTCTCGATCACACAGAAGTGCAGAACAGTTCCACGGGTGAAGCAGATTTGGTCTAACGATTCCCTTTGAGCAATTAAAGCCCCCCATTTATACGGCGACCGCTCGAGGACAAGGCGAAACGTAGACAATGAGAACGAGAGACGAAAAGCTTATCCAGAACCCAATCCCGATTAATTATCCCGTTGCAACGGACTCCTGGTGTGATTTGTTTACTTAGATATCCCTTGTTGCGCTCTCCCTCGACGTCATACCGCGAGTGAACCCCTCCTGGCTCCTCTCGATTCTTGTCGCGCGACACGCGAAATCGAGAACACTTGAACCGATCGATTAATCATTAGGGAAGGCCGTCCTACGTCGCTCGCATTCGAAATAATTCGTCGTTATTTATACACCGGAGCTGGCTCGTTCCGCGGGAAAAATATCAAATTGATCGAACGACTTTAACCCTAGAGCGGTCTTCGTTTTGACTGTACACTTAAGACTTTTGGGTGAAAAAGGACCCAAGACCTTATGTGTAATAATTTTTCTTTCCAACGCGGCATATTAACCTAGACGATAAACGTTTAAAACAACGTTAAGGAACGTAAACTTGATAACAGAAAAAGGCGGTGGGTCAAAAAAGACCCGAAGACCGCTCTAGGGTTAAGGGAAGTTAGACGACGCTGAAGATAATGGAAATTACATGTGGAAAACAATTGAAAATTTGCATTCGACTGATAGTCGAATAACGATCGTACAATCTAATCTTGCTGTCTAGTGTGAGACTAACGATGTTAGAACTGCGACGTTTCACACGATAAAAGTACTGTAAACGAAATAAAAATTGATATTTTTTGAGTAACCTCAATGCCAAACGCGATACGGAGAATGTTAACGGGTAACGAGAGAAATTTTCGAGGGATAATTGAGCAGATCGTTAACTAAAGTGAAGAATTATCGGTTGATGGAAATTGGCTAAAGTTGACAATTGAGTTGATGGAAATATCGGAACTGGTTGAAAGAAATAATTTGAATTCTTCCGTTTAATCGAATTCTTTCGATGTTTCTTCACGTTTGGTTTGCCGGTAATTGTCGGGTAATCAGAATTTACGGAACAATTATCGCGAAGGAAACGACTTCGAGCGTATTGTTTAGAAGTTTGAAACTTAGCGAAATGGAGAAAGGACGATTGTTCACCGAGAGTATTGTCTCTCTGGCGATATTATAGAATTGAGAAAGATGCTCGAATTAATTGGAGAAGGATACTCAAGTAAATCCCCCATTATATTCTCTATTCCCCGTTTTTCCCTGTTTCCTTATTCTAAGAAGATACTTACGAGAGTCTTAAACACATTTACATTTATACCGAGGAATTTCCTCGCTCAAATTCCTTACAAAATAACTGCCTTTGACAAAGCAGAAAAAGAACGAATTCGAGATCTGAACGTTCTTTACCTCGGAACTTTCAAATCTTTCACATCTTTGCCTAATCGTTTCCATTATACGTATCCGTGTTATTATTAGCGAAGGGTGCTATAAAGATAAATGAAAGAAAAGGGAATATTTAACTGCTGCAGGTTGAACCAGAGCTTAGCTCGAAAATTCTAAAAAGGGAACTGTGTTATGTAAAACAAATCATTTGCATAATTCGCTTTAAACAAGCGTGGAAATCTTGCCTGAAACATTTTCCTGCAACTATTTCTTCAAAATTGAAAAGCCTTTGAAACTGACAATAAAATTGCACCGAGATAATGTAGATAGGCGCAATAAAACGACCTGTGAAATAATATTCGAAATAAAATCACAGTGAAATAATACTGAAAATAAAAATCCTAGTAAAATAATACTCGCGATAAAATCACGGTGAAGTAATATTCGAAATAAAATCGTAGTGAAATAATATTCACAATAAAATCACGGCGAAATAATATTCGCAGTGAAATAATAACAGAGTGACTCATATTGGTCAAGAGTTACGTGTGCCACTCTACAAATAATAGTTCCTTACAATTCCTTACAGTTCCTTAAAATCGCTAATTTCAACAATTTTCTGCAACGTTGCAGTGATTAAAAAGAAAACTAAATGAAATTTGCAAGAGACTCATTTCTAAAAGTTCGCAACGCTGCTCGAACTCAAAAACTGATCCGACGAAAAAGCGGTCGAAATCAGGTCGTCTCCAGCCGAGAATATATTTGTAACCTATTTGTACAAATAGCTATCGACCCGATTAATGCGACCTGATTAGGGGCTGCGAATCAACGTGTGCCCATCGATCGTGATTCACATGTACGATGATTACACGAGACTCTATTTTGTCTATTCATGCACAATGTTGACGTACACCTAGCAAATGCTGTTAGAAGCCCTGTATGAAAGAATAAACCTCGCTTCGCGTTTGAATGTCTCGCTGTGACAGCTGTTCTCTTCCTATATTTATTTAATCCACTTCCAAGCGTCTCTCGATTAACTCTCCGGAGAAAAACCCTTTTCCTTGCAACAAGTATGTATTCTTTTTTCTTTCGTTTAAACAAAGAAACAGAACAACCAGGGGAAACTTACAAAGGAACGTTTCGAGTGAAACTTTGGCGTGTACAGTAGTTCTTGAAAAAATATTAGACGCGTATTTTTCTTTATCGGTAATTATTCACGTTTGAAGGGACGAAAATCGTCACGAGAATTGAAACGAATTAATATACTCAGTCTGATATTTCGAAAACTATTATAGACAGGGAAACGTTGTAAATTGACGAATTTTGCATTTCACAACAACAAATTTGAGAAATGGAAAATAGTAGATAATTGTTTTATTAATAAATTCATAAATTAACTTGTGGACGATTGTCGATAAAACAGAATAGGTGCCTAATATTTCTTTCAGCGCTACCATATACCAAAGTTTCGTCGACATCGGTGATTATCACTTGGCGATGTTAAATGGAAGGCGAAGAATATATTATCGCGGCATTAATTTCGTCAGGCAATCGTGGAAAATCGTGACGAATTTCCACCGAGCACGCTTATATCAGATCTCTCGCGATCCAAGATTGCGCTAACGGTGGTCCAATTACGAAAGCTCCCTCAGCTGAATTCGTATTGTTCGGTTGCTTATTAGGTACCAAGCTGGAGTGCATTTTCTTTTAGAGGTAACGGTCCCCTCTTTAAAATCTGCTGATCGGTCGAAGACAACTCAGAACTGGAGTATCTTTGGTACATTTTAACGGCAGAATTAATCATGAATTGTAACAGATACTGCAATATTTATAAATTAACAAAAACAAAGAAGAGAAAAGGATCGACGTGAAATAACTTTTTCTCCTAAAACCTCCTTCAATTCCTGATAATACCAAGCGAGAAATAACGACACGAATAATTTCTCGCTCCATGCCGAAATTAGAACATAGAGTAGAATTAATTACTCGTAACACAGCGAGCAAGAACATCTATCGAGATGTCCAGGAAGAAAAATTGACACCGATCGTTGTTTTTTCTATCCGGAGATTACGTCATCTTAGGGTAAAATTAATTACAGTATGACGGTAAACAAGAAGATCGATAATATCCATTACTTCGTCTTCGTTCCAAACGAGAATCGTCGATGCGAATATCTCGTCTTAATTGAAATTCGAACATCTTTGCAGTGCTGCTAATTACAGTATCGCAGTACACATGAAAACATGCCATAAAAGTCGTTAATTCCTGACGAAAGAAAAATTGAGGAAGAATTTCTTGGTCTAAATCAAGCTTAGAGCAGCGGAGCGCGATCGATGACGGTGTTATTAAGCATTATAAATCGACAACGCGTTGAAACATACAGAACACTGTGCACACCATTCGCCGATCTACAGGGTGGGCCATATAAAACAGACCATCGAATTATTTTCTCTAACTGTGGTTAGATTAGCACGTCAACAATTTTTCGACGTAATTTCAATGGTTTCAAATGACGAATAAAGTGGAGAAACAAATTTGTTCAATGGAAGAGATGACAAGAACTGAAAATTTAAAATTATTAGAATCCAAATTACTTAAATATTATTATGCACGTTTACATATACACACTACCGGCCAAAAGTTTCGAATCACCTGCCAATTTTCATCAGTACTGAATCTGCTACTAATTTTTCATAGACTTGATATTGATATTGCGGAGATAAATAGCAATTTGTCTCATATCGATTGATTTGAACGATACAAAATTCGTGAAAAAATTGCTGACTTTTTTCTGCGAATTTTCGTGTAACTTGCAGTGCACAGTGATTCCAAACTTTTGGCCGGTAGTGTATATATACATACATTCCTATAAAAAAACATTGGTAGCACCTTGAAAAAAAAAAAATGGTATTTATGAAAAATTTTTTCTTCCATCTTTGAAGTGATATAAATTACGTATAAAATTTGTCTGGTAGCTATTATAGTTACAGAAGATAATTATAGATGGTCTCTTTCACCTGGACACCACCCTGTATACGAAAAGTATTGTCTTCCATCTTATTCACCCTCTGAAACCATTAAAATTGTCTCGTAACCACCATAGCTGTGGTCTGGTTTAAACGGCCCACCAGTTGTATGAAGGAAAACTGGTGGAAAAATTGGTGTAAATCGAAACCCCGACGTGGCACGTACGTTTAATCATATCTTCAGCCACGTTCTATCGTGCTGTAATTACTACGAAATGCATTTCTATACGGCGGCGTGACTTGTTTCAGTAAAAGTAGAAACACGAACGAGGGGAGGCTGATCTTAATAAGTCATCGCCATTGATACGTATCAACCTGGCGGTCGATTGCCGAGGAAATAATCTCTCTCCGTCGTCGTTTTCTGCCTCCTCAGACCCAGCATGCGAAACCATCGGACGAGTACATTCGCAATTGTCTTTGTAAGTTACAGCCGAGCCACTTGCGAAGAAAAATTGCAATTATGACGTGACCGGGAATTCTCGAAAATATTTCGTCTTTACGTAACAACAGGCGAACCGCAATCTGCGGTTTCACCGGTTATGTGGACAAACATCGTCGAGTGTCTCCGATAAAAGCTATCCACGGGATAGTTTCTTCTTTTTTCCTTACTGTGTTCCTCTTAGAACAAAAGACCAGTTTGGTCGTGGAAAATTTCTAATTTACCTGCACAACGGGTGTCGTGGAAAAGTGTACATATATACTCAGGACTTTTGGACGGACGAAACGCAAGAAAGTTGGAACGTGTGTAAATATTGTTAGACAAACAGCGAGAGATGAAAATTTCCCGGTGAATATTGCCGTTTCAGAAGGCGAAATTTTTCGTTCGGGTATCTTTAATTGGAAATCTTTTTTAATTCGCGAAATTATACGAAATTCGAAGTTATTGTGAAATTTTTCGTCGAAGTATTCATAATTAGAAATCTTTTCTAATTCGCGAAATTTTTCGTTACACTATCTTTAATTAGAGACTTCGAGCAAAAAAAAAAAAAAAATTACGTTGAAACGTGCGAACCAGATTTTTAGGTTAGATTCCATCGCTCCAATATTCCTTTCCCCGATTCCCTTCACAGGCGAGAACGCAGGTAGCGAAACGAAAGTACAAACAATCCTCTCGGCTTTAATAAACGCGTATTGAAATCTGGGTGACAGTGGCAGTCGATTAACCTGGAGCTGAATAAATACATATCGCGGCCGATTGAAACGCGCGCGCTTCCGCCTACGCGTGTAACATCTTCATTAGGGACGTGAAAAAAAAATCTGCATGAAAATGCAAACAATATTTGCATAGCGTATCGAGCCACGGGAAACATTGACCCGGCCCCGCGTAACTCGATACCCGTATGAAAGAGAAAAGGACCCGACAGGACCCTTCAAGTTAAGTGGACGGCCTGCATTTTAAGATATCGCTGCGTGCGCATATGTTGCAGGTGCGGATGCACCGTTTCCCCGACGGTTCTCAATCGATACCCTCCACTTTCCATGCAGCGTCGACACAACGTCGTTTGCATACCCCTTGTTTTTCCTATTCTTTTTCTTCCTTTTTGCCTCTTTGTTTCTCTCGGTGAAAGCTTGACTCAATAATTCCTGGCATTTCGAGCTTCTCCGATTGACCTCTCCGCACTCGAATGATATTTCAATATTTCGCTTCCGCCAATTTCGCGATTGTAAACGTAATTTGTCGGTGAAAAATTTATTATTGCTGTTTTGGTCGTCGATTTATTTGGAAAATTTTACGTTTCGTAGTTTTTTGGAGTGTGATGCGTTTATACGACGAAATTGCAGGGAAAATGTGAAAATCAGAGGTGTTCGTGGTAAATTAAATTCCTTTAATGTTTTGTTTTTGATTGTTCTATTTTCTGAGATACTTGTCTAATGTTTTATATGATACTGTGTACTTATAATGAATTCCACTGAAATTCTACGAGTAATTGAACAACAGAATTGAAACAAAAAATAATCAGCAAGAATCCGGTTTGAAAAATATTACTGAAACAAAATTGTAATAATCGATATTTTATTACTGAAATCCTACCAATTTATCCCGCAAGAAAGAAACAAAAACCGTTACTCCCTAATCTCGTTAAAAAAAAACAACAACCAAGGAACTGTTACTTTTTCGAAAGAATAAAAAAAAGTAACACATAAACGAGTTACAAATAGCCAAACACGTGGGGTCGTGTGTCATGGCTTTCCCGTAACCATAAATACCTTCCCAGAATCTATAAACCCCAGATTAGAACCTATATAACGAAACATCCCATAAATTTCACGGTGGAAATTTGTTGAAAAATCGAGAGTCGGGCGAAACCGGAAGGAAACTGACGCAGTCGTCGATGCACATTCGGGCCGCTATCGAAAGACGCACCGGAAGTGCGCAACGTCGAAATTACTGGTTCCCCTAATGAACTAGCCTGAGAAACACGAACATGTGATCTATCGATCAACGGTTATGGTTACGAAGCACATTTACGATGCCAATGATAGGCCACCGTACTGCCCGTATGCAGACACGTGTTGCGAGAAGATAGACATTCAGTGGTTCTCAACTTCGCTCTTCCAGCTGAATATTTCTACACTTTTGTATTATCGACAAACTATGTTATTCACACATATATAACTATCTTTAAATAATAAAATCAGTGCAACCGGTGATTTTACGTTAATTACAAAATGGTTTCCTTCTTTCCCAAAGAATTAAGTTTCTGCAGTTTGCAAATTTACGACAATATTCCAAAAAATATACCGTTCACTGGAAAGAATATTTTTCAAACGAAATCTGTTACATTTAAAAAATATTTGACCTCGACATTGATACACCGTTTAATCATATTTGAACCTATTTTTATCAGTGTCACGTTTAAGTGACAAGATTCGCTGGGGCCTTTCGGTTTCAACCCTTTCACAGTGGTGATAAAGTTACACTTCAGAAGAAACAGATTCGTGTGTTAATAAAATTTGTTTCAACGCCGAAGTGAAAACGCGTGGAAGTTGGCTCTCGAGACGCAAATAAATTCTCGTTCGAAACTTCGTAATGGCGATTACGCACGCAGAAGACAAAGGAGCACACGTGGTGCACATTATACGAAGCGATAATGTTACAGTGTAGCGTTTCTCTGGACGTGAAATAATTACGCGTGATTAGTGGTTCAACTGTTCTATTTAAAATAGAGCATGCGAAATCGGAAAGTCGGGGGATTGAGAATACGTACTATATGTATATTTACGAGTTGTACAGGTTCGAAACGAAAGCCCGAGAGTGCCAAGAATCTCGCGCTCTTCATAACTTTTGCCAGAAGTGCCACAGACGTGTCGTCACATCTCTCACCGTGGCTCTAGGCTCTCTGTCAGCGCTTTTTGATCAATTATTCTTACGCTAATTATCCTTTCGTTCTTCGTAAAAATACAATTTTCGTCGAACAGAAGATTTCCTCGCGAAGTTTCGCTCCTGAGAAAAAATTTAGCTAACCACAAATTTTGCAAACTCGAAAAATTTGCATCGTTCTAAAAACAGAACAGTACGATAGAAATAATCTTATCACAAATACAGAATAGATTAGAAAATTGAAATTTTCTTTTTGCATTTGCGATGTATTTTAAAAATTTGCTAGACGTTTTGCACGAATTACGAACGCGAAGTGTGAAAACTTTTTACACTCGTGTAAACACCCTTCGAGATTCAGAAAGGTGTTATGTCATCGAGAGATATAACGTCAACTATTACATAGGCTCTATGTCATAGACTTTTCTCTACTCGAGCATGGAGAAACTTAACGCTGTGCCAACTCGGTTAACTCGCCTGCGCGATTTAATTTCTCCAGATTTATTCCTCCGGGTGTGCTTGAAAACATTTGTAAAGATATACGAACGACACTGAAGCATGGCGAGGCGACGAATCGTTGCAGCATGTGTTCGAACGAAACCGGAAGCGCTAAACGTCCTCGTAGTATTTTGTAACAATAACGTGTACGATTGCGTAAACGAGAATTGTTCGTGCTTTCATTTAGACCGGAAAAACTATTAACTTCGAGGTATTTCGTGTAAAAATATTTTTACACAACTCGTCGAACTCTCTGGAACAACTGAAACAGGCGAAACTACTTTTCGTCGTATTGCTATTTCTCTTGAAGTCGTACAACTTTCCTACGAAAGCATTTCTACGTCGTTGATAAATATCGAGAGGTAACGAAATTGTCGAGATAAGTGAATTTAATAACGACAAATAGACAGAAATTCCTCGGTTTAGTCGTGTATCCAGGTCTGTTCGATTAAACGACGTTGAATTATAATATTGTAACCCTGAGAAATACGAAATTAACACGAAACATTGTCGATAAAAAGCGAATTTCAATTTCTTGTTTGTTAATCATTTAACATTTCTGCACTCCATGCGAAGTTCAACAGCTAACTGAGGATGAACCTACGGCAAGTTCTATGTAAACGATTGCCAGAACCAATTAGTTCTTAGATATAACACTTTAAAACAACAGTATACTTCGTTTTGCACCCTACTTCCTTCTACTAATTAAGATTTGCTCTGTGTAACCTAAGAAAGTTAATATTTTACGCTGTTCGTATGGCAAAATAAAACTGTGCGTGAAAAGAGAGTTTGAGAAAAATAAAAGAAAACTTGCTAAACTAACAAATTAACACGAATAAAGAAATTTCTAATACTAAAGAAATTTTGTAATATTTAATTAAATGATGAATTTTTATCTATAAATGCACAGCAATTCAGAATTGCTTTTCATTTTGAAGATATCGTTAATAGAAACAAGGAATTTCCTGAACTTAAATAGATTTCACACTTTTCCCTATAAATGCATGTTTTTAAAGAGCCATTATTTAGGGTACATTATCCAACACCGTAACGACGCAAATTTTCCATTTTACAGCAGTACTTATCGTAACACATGTGTACAGTGTGTAACAAACGTTCTCAGATTCTGAGCTGGATAATTTATTCAAACGGAATGGAAGACGGTAAAAAGGAAAGCACGATTTTTCCGTTGAATATCGTCAAATGTCTAAAGTAACTAAAATTAAAGAAAAAAAAGATGTCTACTTGCAATTTGCGTCAGGAAACTGCATTATCTACAGAAAAAAAGTTACTAGAAAAAAAATCACCAAGAGAAAAATCTAGAGGCTAGTCTTTCCTCGTAAATGACTATTTCCATGAAACAATCATTGAAACTAAGTACATATCTCATGGAACGTCTGATCGAAACAGAGTCCACGTCTTAAATAAGCCGGGCTTATGAAACGGCACGATTACGTCGCCTATTTCTTCTTCTTTTTTTCTTGTCTTGCGCACAGTTAACTGAAGCGTTCAGTCCGATCCGGATTCGACGTCTGGCCGCGCGCACAGCCGATGTTTAATTAAAGCTATGAATAATACATTTACTATACTGGCGCTAATTAGCGTCATATTCAGCGATACTAAATATTGAACAACGAGGGCGCGCGCGTACAATTATTTTCAAAGTTAATTAAAGTGGATCCGCGTAACATGCGCGTTTAATTGCATGAAAGCATCGGGACAAAGGGCGGTTCGCGAATGGCCGCTCGTCACGCGAAAAATATCTATTTCTACGCCGTGGATTCGTAGGAGAACATTAGCGGCTGGAACCTCAGAGATCGGGAATACCAAGTGAGAAATAATTTCTATCGTACTTAGCGCGTACGTATATCGCGTATATCGTACTACCACATAGCGCGACATCTGTACATTTCGAAATTCTGGCTGCCAACGCGAACCGGGCAGCCAGATTTCCGGTTGCGTGCTCGATTTACGAGAAAAACCGTGTTTCTAAAGATATAATCGTGAACATAAACCGACGATAACGATGCACTCGGAAATATTTGTTTAGGTTATGTGAAGAAAATTTCTTCAATTTTTTTTACCAAATTTCTTATATGCATATGCGGCAAAATTCGTTTAAGCACGGTTCTAATTTATCGACGATCATCTTGCCTTTCATCAAGAGTTAACATGTCTCTCGACGCTATCTATCGGTTAAATGGTGTCTTATTCTTTTGTCTATTTGAAGAGTTGGCGGAAAGCAAATAGAAGTATAATTATTTGAGAATAATACCACGTTAAATATTGATTTATACAAAGTTTCTTTGATAGGGTTTTTTAAACATCGTTATGCTGAAGAACAACCTGTATACTTAATAAAAAGCCAGAGTGTACGGATCGAGTATACGCGCGACCGTTTCACAGCGATGGTGCTACGTGGACAGTAAACACGTCGCTTCCTCTTCCCTTTCTGGTGTAAATAAGGACAAAAACAAAAACGACCAAGCGAGAAATTTATCGACAGAGAAACAGAGAAAGAGAGAGAGAGAGAGAGAGAGAGGCTAAGGGTAATTTTCATCGTCAACCGCGAGCATAACGGCCGTGCACACCGTTTATCGTGCCACGGAGAATTAACAACGAATTACACCTTTTTATACCGGCGTTTATTAATAGAAAATGTCTGAGGCAGCGATCAATCGCCGCAAGCGCCACCTCTTCTCGCCTGCTAGGTGTCGTTATTATGGAGTACAACGATGCCAATATGCACAGCCATATTTTTCTTCTTTTTTTTCCTTTTTCGTCCCTTTTATCAACTAATAAGACCCCGTTCCCGTTTCACATTCCAACATACATATGCTTGCGTTGCCTTGCACGCGATTCTACTTGAAAAAAATGCAGGAAAGAAAGAGTGGTGGGGAAGAACAAGGTCTAATTAAACAACACGATGCGAGAATAACGCGAACCAGTAAATCTCCGTAAATGGCGTTCATGTCGATATACCGATGAACACGAGTCAGTTACCTTCGGGGTGTACATTGAAAATTTCGTCGAACAATGTGGACACACACCTGGCAGGTGCGAGAACAAGCCCCGTTCTCGACTTGTAACTTCGATATTATTTGGAGACTCGTCGTGGCTCGCAACGTTTCTCCTTCCTCTCTTGCTCACGTACCATGATGCACTGTTCCACTCTTGCTCGCACACACATACATATGCACGCACGCACATTCGCGCACACGTACATGCACCTGACGTAGGAAAGTCCAGCAGCCTAGAGAGCATCTTATGGGAGGGGAGAGAGACAGACGAGCGAGCGAAAGAGAGGTGAATCGAAACGAAAAGAATCGGAATGAATACAGAGACGTGAAAAGGATTAGGGGAAAGCAGAAAGAAAGAAGGAGGGGGAAATAAAGAAAAAGAGGGAGAGAGATGAACAAAAATAAAAAGATGGTATCGGATGGAAATACAGAATGAGAAAGAGAGTGTCACGAAAAACAAAGAAGAAATTAGGGAAGAGAGTGAGAGAGATGGAGAGAAAGAATGAGACAAATAGAGAGAAAGAAGGATGAACAGATAGGATGAACGCTCGTGGCGTTTACGGTTTGCTGCTCCCGTCTCGTTCCTCTTCGCTGGCTAACCGTTATACAACATCCGCTCTACCATAATACCCTCCCGCTAGAGTCCCAGGTCCTATTGTTCATCGTTATACAATCATTCCCCAAGCTGTACGAAATTCAATGCGTTAGGTATACACACACGTGATATTACTGTGCCAAGGAACAGAGCTGACGCACCGCACAACCGCGTATGACTGAATTTATCGATCGCCTGGAGGAACTCTGTGCGCGTATTTCTACCTGTGCGCTCGACGCATGCAAAGCGGCAACTGTAACACGTTTCGTTTCCATTTTTCTTTCGTAGGATAACTGATACATGGTAGGGTATCGTTTTTGACATCGATTATCCATGACCAATATCTGCTAACCTTGCACGTCCAACTTTAAATGCGTGACACTGCACATAGGTGTCGATACTGTTCCCAGGGGATAAAGTCTCCTTAGATGGTTCCACTATTGTCTAGTCGGTAAAACATGTGCTTTATGATGCTGGTATTATTCGACCGAGTTCTTCTCTTCTTTGAGAGAGAGAATAAAAGTTTGTAAAATAGTAGAGCTATTCGAGGCCGGATGCGGTTTACGTGACACGAGAACCTTGCGACAATACTGGCTTAAAAATTTTAAAGCAGTCATTTGAAAATTTAGGGCATCAAACACATAGCTAATCGTGTATGCTCTCGTACATTATTACAGCAAGGAAACAACTAACCTACCGCAACCGCCTGCGACTGAAAATATCGATCGTCTCTGCAAACCGTGTATATATATATGTATGTATATACTGCTACTCGGGCGCTGCAAGTCGCGATTATTCGTGCCGATATCAAGAAGTTACGATTACAATGCAGTGTACGTGTGTGGATTTTTACCCCGTTGATTGTGCGGCTAATAAAACTGTAGGAATTGATCGAATAAGAGTGGTCTATGTTGGTGTTCCCGAACAATATTCCGAGACATCGAAAATCCACGTACCATTTTTATATGCATCTACACTATCCATCATGCTGAAATATGACTACGGATCTCTATGCATCAAATACTGGTCATAAAATTTTCATGCATTCAGAAACGTTTCGACATTCTTTCTCTTGTTAGAAACAATAAATTTCGAAACTACGTAAGTAAATAAAATAACTACGCCTATTTATTAACGAATTTTTGAAAAGTCACGAAACTTGTAACTATGCCTTGACTCTTTTACATCGTAACCATAAAAAATGATATCTTTCTGGTGGTTTATTTAAATTTTCAACAAAAGAAACTTCTCTAATTTCGCATGCAGAAGAATTTCAGAACAAAAGTTGATTCAGGCCACTTGGCAAAATGTATGTATGTATTTCCATGCAATGCGGCATTTTCAAATCCGTGTCATTTTAAAAATACGATTTCGAACCTCTATTTTATATTCAATTTACAACTACCATTTATAACGTCAATCCTACTAGTTCTATTTCTTCATCTATTACTAGCTTAATTAATTTTAAATCCTTCGCGTTTACCTTGTTCACAGCGCGAATAAAACCGTCAGAAGCCACGCTCGACACGGTAAAAAAAGGTCACTGATTAAATTCGTCACGTTAGAGTGACGAGCAAGTAATCCAGTTTCAGAATTTTCGGTGCTGACCTCTCTGGACACGTAATGAAGTGGTTACCACGGACTGACTAATAAATCACCGGCCAATGTTGTCCAATTTTGTATGCCGCCGAGATTTACGAGCGGCTTTGCCGGGTAAGCAATCGAATATTATAGGGTTATAAATCTTAATTTGTAATTTCGACACGAGAAGGAGCGCATATCGATTCCATCGCTCACGGATATGACATGTGAATGATCGACAACTCGTAGACCACAAACAATACGGAAATGTTTCACAATGTGAATAGAGCTTAAGAAGTTACATCTATCTAAAAATTCAAATCGTTTCATGGATTGCTTCTCGAGATACGAAGTCCACCTAGTTTAAAAAAAAGGCGAGTTTAAAGTGAATAGCTAACTACGCTTAACGACTTACTTCCTTTAAACTTATGTAATTCCATTATATTTCGAGATATCGATCTGAAATTTTCAGGATATAACCTTAAAATTTCAAACATTCGAAATATACGTAACAGTCAAAGAATCGATTGTTTTACTACTCTCGATAGATAGATTCTTTGAAAGAATAGTGCATTTTATTGTGAAACAGTCGAGTCGTTCCCAGCGAGAACTGTGCTGGAATTCATCCACGGATATAAACGCCGGTATCGATAATTGCCGCGCAAAGCGTTTAACCTTCTTTCTTCTGTCGGTTAAACGAAGCCTGCAGTGCCGCCCTGACGACACCGCGAGATCCTCATTGTTCCGCAACAAATCGTCGTGACCTCTTTGTTCAACGAGAGAAAATACTTTCTCGCCGGGAGAATTTTTCACGCTTCCCGGGGGGAAACAGTATACTCGATATCCGATGACTAAGTAACGAGGCATTTTGTTGCGCGATAAAAAACACTGTTCTACGACGCGAGCCATTCTTCCCTCCTAAACTATGAAGGGATTTTAATAGGTGATATTGTTGCATTGCGTAAAAGGAAGAGCACGGAAAAACCTTTGTGGAACACACTTATCATTCACGTTGACGAATATAACCTCACCGAATAAATTTAAAGAGGATAAATTCAAACTTCGACTTCGATATACATTCCCCAATTACTCGAGATTCAACTTGAGATTCGAAAGAATAGAACAATTACAGCGAAATGAATTCACGATCGATATGGACCTATTCGACGACTTTTAACGAATCTCATTTTACACAGTCTATTAGTGAAAGATTAAAAAATTCAATTATGACAATGTAACCGTTATTTACGATTTGCGCACGCAACAGTCACTGAATGGTTTTATCACTGAAACTATCGAAACAGTCGAAATACTCGAGCTTGTAACAATGCAATTTTCCTTCGCATTCTGTTTTCTTCTGCTTAATTTAATAAAAAAAACATCCAACAAAATTGTTTTAGAAAGATTACTTCGCAGTAGCATGTCAACCACTGAATCACAGTTTTGATGACGTCACTGAGCAGAAATGGCGGGCTTTTATAGCGCTTTCGCATGTAACGAAATTCTACTCGCGTGTATCGATCCACTTTCCATGGTGCATCGAATTGTTAGTATTGTAAACGACTTTGTGCTTTTGTCGTTTCCCGAGCGATCGTGCGACGACTACGAAAATCGATCGTACTCGAAGCACGACGCGTCGCACACGCCGTCGCCGATTTCGAGGACACCTCTGATACAAGCTCACCAACAAAATCGATTTAAAGGGGTTCCTTATGCGCTGAAACGTACGAGCAAGCAAATCCAATTATCGGAAAGAAGAACGGTCAAGAAAAGAGGATTATTCTTCTACGTACAACTTCTCTCTTTGTAAGTTCAAACACAATTGTAAATCTCGATTGCACGCGACTGCTACTCGAATCTTGTCCACACATCTCTCGAAATTCTTCACAGACAGGATCGATTCGTAACGCGACCACCGAAACGGGAAGGCGCTCCTTGTTTCGGACAATAAACGTGACATCGGCTGATTACCGACGACCTATCGATCACTATGATTCTAATAGATATATATATATATATACACATATAATAGATAGGTAAATGCTTCTACGATAAATGAAATGATACATTGTGCAACCTAACCTTCAATTTCGACAATACTCAAATTACACACGGTTCAATATGACCGGAGAAATGGTGAAATTGTATTTTACACGATCCTCTTTCACTTTAACATGATTTAGAATGTTTCGTTGTTTATCAGGATGTTGATCACTATGTTTTTACTTACCGAGTATAGATTAACCGCGTAACACGAGGATTAATCGTATTCGTTTATTAAAATACCTAGAAATTTTTTAGGTTAAGAGGATTGGTCAGAGCGCGCTGATTATGGTCAGACACAATTCGCAGTCTGACGAATACGAAGATTAACGCGTTACTACGTTAGATGAACTCGAAGATAAATGTATTCAAAGCCGAGGTTGACGAGGATTATTAACAAAAGCGAAGTGCATTATAATTTCATGGAAAATCACATTGCTCGTAGCACTGGGTAATGTAATGCGGCGTACACAACGACCCAGTGGAAATAGGTCATCTTCTATCGCGTTGATGTTGCGAATGAAAATGTATCAAAAGCAAATAGAACACTTCAAAAGTGAAACGCAACATCAAAGAAGGTCTGTTTAAAGAATATTAGTACTTTTTAAAACAAAATTATATGTTGGTTTTTTATAACAACTCTAACTACAAATCTCTTTTAATTTCTACTCAACCTACAATTTATACTGCTAATTAATACATACCGTGCAAAAAGAGATATTTTTATCAAAAATAAAGGGCATATAAATGTATATGTTTCTCTTTTCTCTGAATACATAGAAATAATCACTATCGCTGTTAATTTTCTTTTTGCTAATTTTATTAATTTTTTGAAGCAGTCAAATCTGTTTAATAGACTCCAAAACTACATTAAGTTCTAACGATACATTGCTACAATATTAGTTTAACAAAATACATTAAAATAACTGGTACCTTTGCATTTCATCAATTTGTACAACACACACACATACACAGGAACATTTGACAATGAATTAACACCGATATAATCACTTCTAGGACAATAATAATCAGGAGGATCGACGTCTAAGCAACGTTTCAACGTTTTGCCAGGAAGTTGCTGGACAAGTTGTCTCGCCGCGTTAGATTTAGAAAGTAGAACCCGATCTACCGGACGGCCCTTGCCAGTGGAGAAACCGATACAAGAAGTAGAACGGCTGCAAAAAAATCTGCAGTCCAAATTGAAACCGTGATTGGCAGACTTCGATTGGCGTTCGTCGATCCGCATCGTTTTCGACCGTAATACTTCAGAGCCAGAGACACCCGGCCTGCCTCCGTTAGTTCCCGCCACCACGCCTCGCCTATTTTTCGTCTTCGCCATAAATCCCATTTCGGGAATGTTATTTCGCGGCTGGCAAGTTTAATTGAGTTTCGTCATTCAAGAAGCTCGAGACACGGCCGTCCGATCCCTTTTATCTATCGGCAGGAGTGTACCGAAACCGGAATTCCAGCGAAATGGCTTATTATTTTCGATACTGCGCAACGGACCGCAGAGATCCGACCTTTTAAATATTGACAATTACCGAAATAGCCCACGTGTGTTTGCGTTCGCGGGCCAACGCTTCTACCGTGCACTTTAATGAATTGAAGCCACGTCGAAAGCTCTTCGATGACTCCGAACTTTTACCCGGCACTCCATTGTACACAGCGATGTGACACGATAAAGCTTCCGGATTGGACCGATAAAAACAATCGAATAACCGTTACAAAAGTTTATTATACAATTTTTATCGATGCAATCTTTCCACGGACTTCCGCGAGTTTCGCAACGACTGCGTCGTTATTTGAAGGGTGTTTCGAAAAAAAAATTTTGTCCGAAACTGTGAACTAAACTGTACACGGATTTTTGTCGTTTCTTTTTCTTCTTTTTCGGTCTGTCGAGACGTTAATTGGACATCTTCTCTAAAAGATATGAATTAAGAATGAAGAAGCACACAAATGACTCGGCAAACAAGTTGTACGAAACACCTATTCCGAGAAGATTAAAGAGGAAGCGCCCAAATAACTTAATTAGGAATTAATAACAGCCTGGCAGAAGAGCAAACATCTCAAGGTGGTAGACCAATGAGAAAATACCAACGTGTTAACATTACCACCGCGTTAAACGAATTTAACAAGTGTTTTATCTAAGCCAAGTGCAAATATTAACTCGAAATTAATCGTAAAAAATTTGTCTGAAAGTTTCTACCTTTATTCGTTTACGTTTATTTTATTTTACGCAACAAAAAAAAAAAAATCACGATGTAATATAACAAACTTCATTACATAAGAAATTATTTGTTTCAGACACCTGCGCCAACAATTTCGCGTTAATATTACGATAACAGAGCGCAGAAAACTTTGTTGTCGCGCTCGCATAATCGTAGACGATTATCATCGCAGAGGAACAAAAGCGTTTCTCACAAAAATTAGTTACTGCGAACCAATTAATTTCGTCCACCATCCTAAACCGTGTCTCAGAGATCCTCGTGCCATTGTGTTCAAGATACCACTGTACGTGAATTACATACATCGTCTATCCGCCATTGTATACCAGATATAAAAAAGGAACGTTCCAGATTATCCATGGAGAGAGAGAGAGAGAGATCCGTCAAACAATATCCGCAAAAAAGTATAACGTCCCGCGACGACGGCTACAATTAGATCGTAAAAGGAGAGAAAAAAAGAATATCAGCGTCGTCGTATCTCGAGCTGCGGAGGAGACACGCCGTTTCCTACTCCGAAGCGCGTTGCACGCGTGCGAAAACCGCGCGTCTACTTTGCAACATGAGGCCACAATAAAAGAGGCTTACGTAACGACAACGATTACACGAGAGACACGAGGGTCTCTCTCTCTCTCTCTCTCTTTCTCCTTGCGTAAACTGGTCGCGTGTTGCTCACACGGAAAAATTCTCTGGTTAACTAAGATACCCGGGCAAATTTTATCACCTGTTTTCTCGCTGGAATCGCGCCGAAAAAAAAAACAGAACTACACAACGCCTGTTCTTCTGTATCCTTTCTTTTCCGTGTCTATATCTTTCTTTCTCTCTCTTGATCTCTCGACTCGTGGTGTTCCACGAACAAGCCTCTTCCTGTAAACGAAATTGTTACAAAGCTCCGTTTCCAGGAACGCGTTACGCGGCTATTTTATCTCAGACATTCGAACATACATACACACGCCTAGCATACCGCTAGAAATGTAATTCACGTCGCCTGCATAGCGACGCTCTCTACGGGCTGAAACGTTTTTCCAGAGGCGGACCGTGCAACGTCTCTAATATTCTTCTCGTCTCGACTCGGTCCGTCTTTTAGTCTATCAGCGGGCTTAACCCTTTGCACTCTCGAGAGCAGATTTTTCAGTCGCCGTTTAGCGGGGACTTGATATTTCTCGGTACGATATACTGTGTCACTGTGAATATTCTTATTTACGAACTGGTACCGTTGAGAATATTGTTTTTTTTTTTTGTGTGTGTAAATAATTAGTCTTATTCTTGTGTCTGTTAGGAACAATTTAAATTTTGTAACAGTTCGAGTGCAAAGGGTAAATTCTATAGTATCGATGAAGTATTCTACTTAAAAGGGAACTTTATCTTAGGTTTAAATTTAGCAATAAAAGGTTTCAGTTCTATCGCAAATTCTTCTACTTCAGTCTTCGTGCAATAGATTTCCCATAAGGAAGCCTCTGTAAATTTTGTTCTAAAATCTACTTCGAAATTCTCTTCCCTGTAAAGCAGTGATAAGCAACCTTTTTCTATCGGGCGTCAAATTTGAAAACCCAATAATCCGGGTCGCTGCAACCTAATTTATCAATTGAAAAATGGTCAATCTACACGGCGGAATTTTTAATTTTCAACAAGGTACGTAGAGATCGTACTTCCTTTTCGAAAATTATTTCACGAATCCACGCATCGCACTACACGCAAAAATTGACTTTCAGCTGATCAAAGAGAGAGCCACAGATTGCTCGTCGCCGCTCCAAAAGTTTCCTCTCCCGTGCACAATTCACGACAGGACCAAGAAACGAGAGGGGAGATCTTAAAAACTTCCCGCCATAAAGATCCGGCGAAATCGAATGAAACCGGACACAAGGTTTGCCGCAACAATTTCCCGACTATCCACGAAATAATCCAACGGGCACGTTCAAACGAAACCGGGGCTCCCCGTGCGCTCGAGTATCTCCTGAAAGCCAGCGTCCGTGCGAAACCGAATTTTCCCCGAGAGTGCAACTTCGTCCAGGATCCGGAGAGGCTGCATCCACTTGCACACTATCCGTCATGGTGAAACACGAACACACGCACACGCAGGAGGAGAGAGAGACCATAATCATCGGGATTTATGCGCAAGTGCCGCTTTTACACACGGCGAGTGCGAGACTCCGTGAAAGTTCCATCGGCCCGTGAAAAAATCGACAAAGATATTTCGAATTCACTGGGCAAATAGCTATCGAGCGCGAGGTATAACGGCATTATCCTCTTAGCGGTGGGTTCAACGCGGGTGTCGCGTTATGCGTTAACTTTCATTGATGTGTGCAGGTGCGTCCATAAAGAGTAGAACCCGCTCACCGATTCCGTACATCTCTTTCTCTCCCTCTGTGTGTCTGTCTCACCTTGTCACTCTAACTCTTTCTATCCTATCGTACACCATGCCTTCTCTCTCTCTCCCTCTTTCACTCGTCGTCCCTCTTCAACCCTGCGCACACGTGTATTAATTTACATACGCGTGTGTGTGTGTGTGTGTGTGGAGGCGCAGAGAAGTTGTGAGTAAAGGTCTCAAAACATCCCGTGGTAAACGCGGGCGAACTCAAAACTCGGAAAAATATTTAACCAATGCTGACATTTACATAAATTCCTGCTTGAAGGGGTGAACCTCCGAAAAATAATGGAATTGTGTAATTTAATTTGTTTAAGTGCGTAACGAGAGAAGGAAATTAGCGGCAAAATTTAAATTGCTGCTGTTTTGTTAACTCTCGCAGTTTTTCCTTTGATAGAGGTTCTTTTTTTCTTGGGCAGTGTTTTAGGGAAGAGAACCTTCTTTGTTTCTTTTTTCGAGACTTCTCTGATTTGTTGGTAGAAGGGTTAAGTGTGTAGTTGGTTCCTAGAAGATTTAATGTGCTTTTATTTTCACCAGAAAAAATTTAACCCTTTCGTTACTATTGGCGCTAATCTACTGTTGGAGCCTTTTAGCGCACTTCTACTTCAATTTAATACACTTGCACCTTAATTTAATCAACCGAATTTTAAAGCGATACGGTCAGAATAACAAATTCTGCAGCCATGATTAAATATTTACCCTCAGTCGTCCACGTTACGCATTAAAATCTGCCATGGTGAAAGGGTTAATTGAAATCGACAATCCCATAGCTGTGATCTCTCCCTGTGAGTGTGAGATTTAGATTACACTGTTTTCGAGAAGATTTGAAGAAACAACTTAAACTTCTTTAAAGAATGCACAATCTTCGAACTCAATTATCCCAACTATTTACACTGAAACACCATTAACAACGAAATCCACAGCTAACAATCCCAAATTTCAAAATTTTAATCAAACTTCAGCTTATCCATAAAAAATCTATCGCATAAAAAATTCCTTTACCCTCATTTCGTGATATTCTACAATACACAAAACATTTCACAGAAATTTTCAATATTAATCTCCATACCTAATTCCAGCTCGTCAAAGGAAACCGTCTACTATTCACCGGACAACGTCAACATCACGAACATCGTGGGGGGAGGAGGGGGAAAAAAAAAAGAAGAAAAGATCGTACCGTGATTTCGCGCAATTTAATGAAATTTCTTGGTTTCAGGAACGAAGTTGGAATGAAGTTTACGTTTCGAAACGATGAAGTTCGCCACTGTGTGTAACGAACGAACAAACACCGGCGCTTTGGAAAGTTTCGTGTAATTGAAGAGCGAACGTGCAAGAGAAATATTAACCCCCCTTTGGCTAAGGTGAACACGAAATGAGTCATACGCGGACTGTTTTCGAGCATCATGCCCCCCCACCCGTATGATTGATTGTAACGCGGACACACCTGAAACTTTGTGTACAGCGTAATCACTCTTGTTGTTGAAACTTCGTATAGACGACGCTACTGATAAAAACGATAAATTCAAACACGTTAACCGATACCGTTTCTCCTATTGATTTTGCAGCTGGTCATTTTGTAACAGGTTGCCGTGCTGTTTTGGTACTGTTGTAAGTGCAGTTCGATATTCAATTACGTTAAATGCATGCTATTGAAAGCTGAGAGAGAGAGAGAGAGAGAGAGAGAGAGAGAGAGAGTTGAATAGAGTTTCAGCAATGTGGAAACAACATCGGCAGAGACTAATCAAATAGAAGCAAAGTACGAATTTCATGTAACAAAATGTATGTGCAGAGTGTAGAAAATGTAATTGTGACTTTAGGGGATGAATTTGAAGCTTAGATCGGGTGATACTTGTGAAAGAAAGCTTGACGCAAAGTTTGCGACAATGAAAATTGGTAATTTTTGCAAGAATTGGCGCAAAATTGTTTGTAACGATGTAAATTAATGTTAAATAATTTTTACATCGAGGTGTTATGCCCGACAAAAATTGAAGAAGTTTGAAAGGAGCTTTATAATAAATTTAAATAAATTTTTGCAACGATGTGATTGTGCAGATTTAATAATGATAAAAATATTATATGTGAAATTAGAGAATGCTGTTTTATCGGTTTTCTTCTTATACACTTTTCACAATTTTTATTGCTTGCCTGAAGTGAAGACGATCATCTACCGTGTCAAACGATAGAATTTTTGGTAAAATTTTCTTTCCTCCTTCGCGATTAAACAGACATTTCTTCACACCTTAATGAAGATAAACGCGCAACAATCGTGCTCGAATCGGCAAACATTTCAGCGCTAACGAAAAAAAGCAAGAAGCGTTGCAAAATTAATTTCCATTTTATTTCGCCCTCGGCGAAGTAGAAAATTAATTCTTTGCTTACATTCGCTACGTTTTCCAAAGGGTAGATCCCTAACGCGTCCAGACGTTCATAAAAAAGCGAATCAGAGCGTGGAAAACCTGGAAAGCGTTTCCGATCGTTATACAATTGATCACGGTTCACGATTTCAGCGATTTTTCGTTGCGCAATACCTCGCCCCATGGAAATTCTGCGTTTAGAAAGAACGAAATTCTGATTAATATAGACCCAGCAGCGTTTGTTTTTCTTCATATTTGCCCGACGTTTCTCGACCAGAATAAAGCCAATCTGAACAATTTTTCACTTTCAAAATCCTGGAGATTTCACATCTCGAAAACGTTAGTTAGCACTTTCGCAAAAAAATTATAGAAAACCTGAAGAAACAACTGATCTAGTGCAAACGAAATAGAACCAAAAATCTCCTGTTTATATCATCGAAAAGAAGTAGCACAAAACATCCTGGAAAAGGTAATGAATTCTTTTGCAAAAAAATTACACAAAACTTGAAGAATTAACTCGTCCAAGGCAAACGAAGCAGACCTACAAATCTCCTGTTTTTATTACCGAAAAGAAACAGCAAAAAATACCGAAAATTTCGCATCTTGAAAGGTTAACGAGTGTGATAGCTCAAAAAAGTAACTCGTCGAAAGCTGAAATCTGATTTTATTCTAAAAACAAACACCTTTCCTTCGGTACAAAAAAATAATACGCCGAAAGCTGAAATATAAAATACGAAACATTTCCTCTCTCACGCAGAACCCTAAGGAAAGCCATCGAACGATTAAACGAATAAAATCCTCCTACCTCGATATTCAATTAACACAGAACGACGCACCGAATATCTTCCCCTCGAATCTGATTTCCCGAATTTTGTAGCAAATCCTATCGCGCCGGTTTCCACGCGAACGAGCGCCGACCTCTCAGCTTCAGACTCCGATGTTTGACGGAAAATCATTCGCGGCATGCAAATATGTACAAGCTACACCGGCAGCAAAACCAGCCGTATTTTCGCCGAAAAGTAGCGAAACGCAGCACGGCGTTGAAATAATTTCTGGAACGACCCTTAAACTTCTTACACCGGCCAGTTTTCCTCTCTTTTACTCGATCCTGAAAATCCCGAGATGTTGCGACCGACCACTCCTTTCAAGAGATACGAAGAGAAACGAGGGAGAGACGACGAGAAACGAGGGAGAGACGAGGAGAAACGAGGGAGAGACGACGAGAAACGAGGGAGAGACGACGAGAAATGAGGGAGAGACGTCGAGAAACGAGGGAGAGACGAGGAGAAACGAGGGAGAGACGAGGAGAAACGAGGGAGAGACGACGAGAAACGAGGGAGAGACGTCGAAAAACGAGGGAGAGACGAAGAGAAAAAGAATGTTAAAAATTCTAACGAGCGGTTCGATTCGCGGCTAATTGACCGCGAATCGAAAATTCCACGGTGTGGATCTTATTTTACGAGAGTGTGGTTCGTTAAACGGGGTTAAATCGTCGAAATAATTCGAGAAAGCAGCCGAGGATCGAAGCCAGTTTCCGCCTTCCAATTATCATCCGGCAAACGAGGCTTATCGATACGATCACGGTTTATCCTGGTTGGAAATCCACCGGAACGATTTAGAATATAATACCGGACAAATGTGTTTAGGCTATTAATCCACCTGGATAATTCTGAGCTATAAATACGTTCTTGCTATTAATTTCAGAGATGGTAGTTTTGGTACGGGCTTGTAATCGCCCGGTGAATTAATAGTTCTGTTCTTGAAAGATGGATGGGATGGATTTGGCGTTTGTTGCTGGAAATTTGTACCAACGTGGAGAATTGTTATGTAGTCGATGGAGAAACGAAATATGATTGCGTACTGTGTGTGTGTGTGTTTTTTAACTTTTTCGATCAAGCTTTTGTTGAAGCATCGTGTGATTTTCGTGGAAACTAAAATTTTGCTGAAATTTGGGCAAAATAATTTTGAATGTGAAATTAAAATGTTGTATAAATATGTACGTTGGTTATTATTAATATCGAATTGGAGAGAATTTGATGAATATTTTGCTTGATTTTATTATTATGAAATTTTAAACCTTTCTGATTTATTGGAAAAATGCAAAAGTAACTTTGTTACCGATAATGAGCTCATTTATCATATTTATATGAATTATTGTTCAGTTATATGTTTGCAACTCTGAGTTTGCAGTATCATTTTTTTATTATTCGCATTTCAATGAAAGACAAATTTTTTATATTTTGATCATTTATTTATTTCGCGTAAATAATTATTTAGATGTGAACTATATGTTTCACGACATCATGTTGCTATAGTTAGCGCCACTATATCGAGGAACTTCGAAAATATGAAATTTTCGAGCAGAACGAAGTGAAAATTTCTGTTTGAAAAATTACTTAATTACAATGTTAAGGAACATACGTCACCTAAAATATTTACTCGCTTGAAAACACTTACACCTCAATTTCTGACATTTTTTCTAGTGGCAAATCGTATTAAAAAATATTCCAAGCAGTAAAAATTTTTCACTTGCGACACTTTTCTCACGAACATGAGAAAACCGTACAAAAGTGTTCTCACACCCGATATTGATAGTAAAATAAAAAAAAAAATAATTTTTTGGGATTTAAAGGGGTAAAAATCCTAACGAACGATGATATTACACATATTTCTCAACAACTAAAAGAAACAGCAAGTACATGCATCAACCTGCGACACGCTGTTTTTGCAACTTCGACATTCATAATCTCCTATTTCATTCATCGAATATTTGAAGAACAACATCGAGACGAAAACACAAGACATAATATCCACCTTGAAACTATGTAACTTCAAAGTGTGACTATGCTCATAAACAAGCCGGCCAAACACCTTCATCCTGCTACAATCAAACAAGTCTCGCTTTACTGCGCTAACGCCGTAAATTCCCTATAGTAACATACACAAAACCATCATAAACGAGCGAATAGTAAATCCCGGAACACTCTAAA
>NW_017100724.1:491684-508486 GCF_001263275.1 Habropoda laboriosa | reverse complement strand
CGCGCGACGAAGAAACGAGAAACGAGAGAAAAATAGAAGAAGAAAGAAAAATTTCAAACATCCGCAGTAAATCTCGATGCTTGTTATCTCAACCAACTTAATCAACTATTTTTTCCCCCCTCGAATTTTGCTCATTCTCGTTGAAACACACGCCTGGCTTCGAAATCCTACTGTGGCGTTCTACCCGCTACTTGTTTCGCTGTAGGGCGAAAAATTGGGCAAAGGCGGAGAGGCCATTTTGCGGATTTCACCGCGGAATAGTCGTGGGAAATGTAAAAGCGTTTCCTCGTTACAACAGCGCGTTGTGGACTCATCACGCAACAAATACGTTTTTATCCACGGCGTAGCGAGAATTAAATTTTCCCCCATTTGTACTTTTCCCTCGAACAGGCGAGCGAGCGAGCAACAGAAGAGGGACAAAACGCAGGAGAAGTAGCCAACCGACACTGAGGAACAGAGGGAAAAATTTTTTTTTTTCCCCCCCCCCTCTCCCCCCCCCCCGAAAAAAAAAAAAACAGAGAGAAAAACGGAATAAAAGGGGGGAAAAAAGCGCTGTACCGGTACACGCTTTTTATCTCAAGATCACTGGCTAAATTTTAATTACGGGAACTCAGCGTCCCGGGGTTGAGAGTGTATAATTTTTATAACGCGGCTTATTCCGCTGGCCGCGGTGAATGGGGAAACGTAAACACGGGGAACGCAGTTTTCGCGATGTTGGACAGACGAGTGAAATGCTGCGCGGTGTTATCGATGATTTGCCTCGATGGTTGGGACAGTTTTGGTCCTTTTCTTTTCTTTTTTAGATGCAGAAAGGGATTAAATGAAGAGTTGCGCATTTTGGAATTAGATTTGTAGGTATGATATGAAATATGATGATATTAACATTTTTTCAACTACGTGGGGTTAAATTAACCTCAGCGGTTTTAACACTGAATAAATTTTTGTTTTATTTCGATCTGTCATTGCAAAAACGAAGAAACACTATTTGACAGTGCAATTTTAGTCAAATTATGTATTTGTAGATGAATAATTTTCAGGGTAAATTAACCCCAAAGGGTTAATGATTGTGAGGTTTTTGGTGGAATTTATAGATACATGAATGTAAGATTGAATTAAGTATACTGAATATTTTTGAGTAAATTTTAATTACACAAAATAATTATTAACCCTCCTCGAACCATGTTGGGTTAATTTAACCCCAGGGATTTTAACACTAAATGAATTTTTGTTTTATTTGGATCTGCCGTTGCAAAAAGGAAGAAACACCATTTTAAAGTGCATTTTTAGTCAAATAACGAATTTGTAGATGGATAATGTTCAGGGTAAATTAACCCCACATGGGTTAACCCCGGAGGATTAATGATTATGACGTTTTCGGTGGTATCTTAGAGGTATATATGAAGGTAAGATTAAATTAAGTGTACTGAGTATTTTAGAGTAAATTTTAATTACACAAAATAATGATTTTGGTAATTGTGAAATTATTAGAATTATGGTTAAAATATTGAAGAAGGTAGAATTCATTTTTATACACTGTATTACGAAAGAAATTCGCGTCGAACATTATGCAACTGTAAGTAAAGCAATTATTAAAATTGATTACGTATAAAGCATGTAATTTACGTTCCTTTTCTATACGTTATCGCGAATCAAATAGTTTAAATAGTAGAAAGTACTGGTTCTTTAGCACATTCTTTCCGTATTCCTAATCGTTATATTATATCGCGAAAAAATTGAAGTGGAAAGATGCAAAAAGGTCAATTTATTTGTTCGAGATAATTGTACGTAAACTGCGGCACATTGTTGCGGTTTCAGAATGGTCCTGATTCCGACCACTTTTGTGATTTAATATTTAAACGCTGGTGTACGAGTAAAAACGCAAGCTTAATTTTCATGCACGTGTAATTTTCTACCCCGAGCAGGAAATTTTACCCAACGTCATTCTGCAAATCTCCAGTATATATAATCTTTAAAAAATCTATCTTCCACGCCTGCGATATTATCGCGTTAAATGTGTTTAAATTGTACGCTTTAAAAAACAAAAAAAAAGAAGAAAATTGCATTACTGTTGTACCGTCAGATACGGTAAATATCTAATTTGCACTAAATTCTCCGTTAACTATTTTCCAAATAAATGCTTCTAAACACGATAATGAAACGTAGAAGCACCATAACCTAACAATATCTCACTGTAAACATACTCTCGTTCGTGTAAACTATTAAAGTAGAACACTTCTCTCAACAATCTTAATCACTGTGTACTCTATGCACAAATTTAAATAATTCACCACCTCAAGGAATATTTCCATCTCTTCCCATATACCAAATATTAAATTCAGAACACTTCTAAATGTTTGTTATTCGCTGTTTACTCTATCCGTCAATTTAAACAATTTACCACCTTACTAGTATATTATCCCTGCTGTGCTAAATATTCAATTAAAACACTCTTAAATATTATTAATCACTGATTACCCTATACACGCCACTTGAAACAATTTTCCACGCCAACCTAACCTATAAACTCGCCATTCATTCGACGCGTTAAACTAAAACACTGCTAAATACGGTTAATCACCGTTATCTCCCATTAAGATCTAATTACAAAGGATAACATCGATCACGCTAACAACGTATCCACATATCCAAACACTAACCGATCCAACGAGCAATCGATCTTCATCGATTACCGTCTAATCAAGCCACGATGTTCCTGCTCGCTGGCAATGCGGAAGAACACGCGCGCGGAAAGGGGTCGTAAAAGGAGATCGAGCAAAACGACGGCCCAGGTTTCCTGCACTCGCGAGTCCGTCGGTTCCCGTTCGATAGATCACTCTTCCTGATCTGGATGACAAACCATCCGAAGAAGCCGGTCCGGCGAGAAAATCGCGATTTTCTCCATGGCTGGATAGACCGCGATCTGCACGATCCAGAGAGAGAGGAGAGAGATCGAGAGAGATTTCTGTGTACGAGAACGTGACCAAGTCGAGATGCACAGAGGAGGGAAAATAAATTATCGACCGGTTTACCAGGGACACAACGGTTTGGAAGCGCGAGGAAACAAACCGCCAGGAATAATTCTGCGAATGTTGTTCTTGGACGAAAATAAGTATCGCGATATTTCATGGCATTGTGCAACGATCCCCCCGCGGGATTAATAACATGCGATTCACTTTGAAACTCGAGTTTCTAACGCTTCTGTACGGTATAATCGACCCCTAAATAGAACACTCGAATGAAAACTGTACGGGCAAAAAAAAAAGTTCATGATGAAGTTTTTTATTCATCGCTGGTATATACGTAGAGAAGGTAAGGGAAATTCTGCGTTGAATAATGAATTACCTTTGATCCACAGTCCTATTGTGGGTAGAGAATCCGTTTTATTCTTCGAAAGTAAAAAAAAAGAATCGTATGAAAAAGTGAGGTTAGAACGACGTAAAGACAGTTCAAGTGGAATACGGTGTACTATAGAGCTCGAAAGAGGTCGTCGCACAATAATATACGATGGAAAATAAAATCTGAAGAATATCGGTTTATATATTAATTTTCTTCGAGTGCCTTGTCCAAACTTCGCACGTCATCGTGTTGATCAAACGCGTGGATCGTAATCAATATGCTCTCCTCGAAGGTGCACACGCTTGATCAAAGAACGGGTCTCGAGTAAAAGCCACGCTAGACAGACGAGCATGGGGACAGCAGAGAGGGCAACGGGTCTCTCGTGAAAGTTAATCGAGAATTCGCGAGACAGGTGCCAGCAGCTAATAACCGCTGGGTTGAATGATCGAGCGTTGTGTATATCAGAAGAGAACGCGAGCAGAGATCGCATTAGAGGGAGATTTAACTGTTCCGTATAACGAGTAGCGGACGCGGAGATAATTCCAACGTACATATACGTGTCACTCGTATGACTCCAGTAGTAGGAAGGTTCGCGCGGTCGCCGTTACGTGTGTAACGTCTGATAATGCGTGTGTCGTGTGGCGAGGCGTAATCCAGCAGCATATGATGTGACACAGAGCGTATAGCGGGCCCTCCGCGGCTCTCGTGTTGCGGAAAAATCAATAACAAGCGTGGTCTGGCGTGGCGCGTCACTCTCTCAGGTGCTCGGCTGTGAGGAAGGAAGCCGTCCTGCTAACCAGCCTAGCCAGCCAGCCAACCGTCCGATCGAGCGGACGATGGAAACGAGTCACCTGCGGCACACACACTGTGTGTTGTGGCGCACGATCGAATTCCCGCCTTCTCTCTACCTACTCATGTACACACGTTCTAAGCTACAGAGTACCACTTTCTATACACATGCTTACACGGGACACGCGTGTACGTGTACGTACATGTGCAAGTGTATGATGTGTATACGTGCATCAGCAGTACGGTGCACGTAAAGTTCGCGCATACAGAGCGCCTGCGCGTCTCGTGACGAGCAACCCGTACGCGTGTACGTGTACGTACATGTGCAAGTGTATGATGTGTATACGTGCATCAGCAGTACGGTGGACGTAAAGTTCGCGCATACAGAGCGCCTGCGCGTCTCGTGACGAGCAACCCGTGAAAAGAGAAAAAAGAAAGAGAGAGAGAGAGAGAGAGAGAGAGAGAGAGAGAGAGAGAGAGAGAGAGAGAATAACGATGGACGGAAGAGGCAAGTAGGCGATGGAAAGTATAAGAGAGATAGATATAGGAGAGCAAGAGAGAGAGGGAGGAAGAAGAAAACGGGGAAGGAAGAGGAAGAGAGAGAGAGTGAGAAGTATACGGAGAGGGCGCGAGAGAAACGAGCAAATATGGCGAGCGTGGGAGTGGGACGGAGGGTAACCGTAAGTTGATGGGAAGGAAGGAAGGAAGGAAGTATGTCGGATGCTTGGTAGAAATGTGTGTAGGCGCGCGATCTCGCCGCGACGAACGAGAGAAAGGGAGAAGGGTGAAAACGAGGAAGCGATCGGTGGCACGTCGTACACAGGGAGAAAGAGAGAGACAGGGAGAGAGAGAGAGAGAGAGGATCGTGCGTAATGCACAGGCGCGTCGTTAACGAAACAATGTATGGTAGTTAGTGCACGTACCTCGTCTTCACCGGTGGCCACCGTGTTGACGGAGTCCATACTCTGGGAGAGCGGTGCGTCCATGATGCAAGCGAGTTTGCTGGATGGTCCGGGATTTCCGGGGGCTGCGGTTCGAGCGGGTGGCGGCGATGAGTCCACCGTATCCCGTCTCGGGCGTTTTAAAGCGGGCGGCGTTATGGTTGTACCGGCGAAGACGACAGGCGCCTCCAGGACGTATCACTGGAAATAACCCTTTTCTCGCGAGAAAACCAGGCGTATCGCCTCCTTCCTCCTTCTCCACCTTTCCCTCCTCGTTCCTTTCCTTTCCTTTACTGAGCGCGCGCGCGCGCTTACGTACCGTCGTACGTACGTGTGTGTGTGTGTGTGGATATATATGTATATATATGTTGTACTTTCTTCCGTTTTTATCCTCTCTCTCTCTCTCCCTTTTCGTCGTTTCGCTTCTTCCGCTTCCTGTTACGTTTCTTCTTCGCCGCCTGCACCTCCGCCTCCTCCACCACCGCCACCACCTCCTCCTCCTCCAGCCCTACGACAGCGCGGTGCTGCTACTGTTCTCGCTGCACCTGTCACGCGCTGCAAGGGCGTCAGGAAAGACCAATGCAGAGAGAAAGTAAGAGAGAGAGAGGGCCAGAGGGAGAGAGATAGAGATAGTCTGAGGGCTGTAGATAGAATGTGTATGTAGCCTGCAGGTGTTCCCACGCGTCTATTTTAGAGCAATCGATACACCGTGCCCGTGGAGAAGGGCCGAACCCAGAGAACGTGCTCTACAGTGGTACCTCGTCGACACTTGTTCATCTACCGGCAGCAGGTAGTAGCCCATGCGACGTATCAACCGCTCTCTTCTTATTCTTATTCTTCTTCCTCTTCTTCGTCTTCGTCTTCACGTATCGTATAAATCACGCATGTATTCGGCCGATACCGATTAATCGCGTATCAATCGATGATGCGACCGTAAGAGGACGAGCACGGTAACAACGCTGACCGACGATCCGGATCTGGATGTATCCGCGCGACGACGTGCGCAGGCAGACAGAGAGGCAGGTAACGGCGATTCGCGGGAGACCGTAAAGCGCGTTTTTCGCGAGCGCGGCGCGTGCGTTCGTCGTGTGTATTCGCGTTACGTGTACTTGTAATATTTCTCTGCGTAGGTATTTGTTATAGTAGAATTGAGATAGATGTGATGATATGTGTTATGTTGATTTACCTTTGTACGGATAGAATTGCGTGGCGACCGAACCGATTAAGATTGACCGAGCGAAAAATTTGACGAGTAACTCGACGAGGAAGAAACGAAAATACATGGACCGCGATTTACAAATGAACAACACACCGGCCAGGCAAGTAAGAATAATAATAATATTGTTACGTAAGCACTACGATACGACTGGTACGCAGGTTGCCGATAGACTGACGGATGGGGCGCGGTGGGGTGGCCCGCGGGCCACTGGGTCGGGGTAGCTGAGTGGGTGGCACACAAGGGTGGGGGTCACGCACGAGGTACGATGAGGGGGTCAAGGGGCAAGGCACGCGCCTGGAGGGGACTCGCCCTCCCTATTTTACCTTTTTCTCTGACGATGCTGACGGCGATTCCGACGGAGAAAACTCAGCTCTATCCAGCTCTGTCAAATGAAGGCATGACCGAGTTCGTTAGAGGGAAAAAAAAATGAAGGATTCTCCAGCTTCGTCGGGCGCTTCTTTCGATTCGAGGAAACAACGCTACTTCGTAGAAATGTTGACAACAGACGTTGCTATGGATAGTTGTATGTATAACAGAGCGCGCGTTTCAACGCGACGCGACGACATTCAACAATATACGCTAAGGCTAATCGATCGTTTGTAAATTGATGCTCTGCGATGGAACATCAATTTTTATTACTCCTTTTCCCGTATGCGTTACTTTTATACGTGCACGCATGCAATTCCCTTCTACACGTACTCTATTACTTCCTTGAATATTCTATTTAACGGTACGAATGCTTTGTTATAGAATGCGAAACCAAGGGAAACACGAGAGCCAGTAAAATGTGTATTCGTCCTCGAAAGTGTGCCAGTTTCGAAAATTCTAACAACGTTACCATTTTTTAATTGTAAATATTAGAAAACTAACACTTTGCTTTATCGCGAAGTGCAGTATTTTTTTTTTTATGACGTAGAATAATCTAAGAAACACATTTTCCTACTTTATGCTTATCACAGATGAAACGTGCTGTTACGTTAAAATATACCGGTACAGAATTCGACCAAATACAACATAGTCACGCAACTATTTTCGTAACGAAAATGCAATTATATTTATTTTCTCACACTGACATCTGCATTTTCCATAGGGTGCAGATGGTGTCGAACGATACGTGAGAGAGAAAAAGAGAGAGCCACTGCGTGTTGCTCCGTTCTACTTGAAGAACTTCGTAACCATACGCTTTCCCCATGACTAACAGGTGGAAGCCGTTTGGAACGTGCAGCTTTCCTCGAGATTAGCAGGTGGAGGATGCTACTGGTGCTCATGTCGCGGATTATTTCAAACCTGATCTCGAGAAACGGGCCTTCCCCCCTCCTAGAAAGCAGATGGACGACTTATACAAAGCACGCTTCACCAGGATCGTCCCTCTTCTCGTTTCTCGTTTCTTTTCCCCCTTTTTTCCAACATCTCAGCATTACGAAGAACAATGCCGTCTTTAAATGAAATTTTTCCGACGGTAGCTTCCGTTTCTTTTCAAAACGAATTTCCTTGGCTGGGTAGTAATTGAAAGGTTGCTTCGACGATTCGCCTCGATGAAAGTGCGAATCGTAATGAATTTTAATAATGGATAGACCAACCCCGGACACTGCTCGCCCCGGACAAGACTCCGGGATGAAGATATAGAAGATGGACACTTCTCGAAAATTACAAATTAAGAAGGAACGATTTTACAACGGGCCATGGGAAATTCTCTGCGGGAGAGGATTTATAGCCTTGGATATATAGAAAGTAATACGGTTGCGTGCTGTAAGTTCGATAGACTGTAAGGTGTAGCGGAGAAAATGTTTTATTGATGGCTTATTGCTCGAATCGATCGACGGTTCCACGGCAGCAAGTACTGTAACAGTATACGTACGCTCCCCGGTCACTCAAAACTGTGGAAATACATATATTCTCATTTACGATTTTTTTTCATGGCAGATACAAAATTTCATTGTAAAATAACAAACTTTACCTTCAATTGTTTTTCTCTTTTTTTTCCAACGTTGATTGCTAAATATTTTTCTTCAAATTTTTCTACGTTACTGTTGCACGATTTTTCCCGGCTGACAATTCGTACACATGGAAACAAACACAGTTAAACGTTTTATTTGAGTTCTATAGTATAACCATCAAGTAATGGCAATTAAATACAGCTACTCTTACAGATGGCCGTTTACGTAAAGAATATGAAATGACTTGCATGCTATGATTACTGCGGCGCAAATTTAAAATGAACGTGCATGCCGTGCTATTTATTTCGCTCGATAATCGTCCGTACATGCGAAAACACGCATGTTTAAAAAAAGGTTTTATGTAGTTTTTAGAAAAAAGTTCTGTCCCATTTCGTAGATTCCACGATTCTGCGATACGATAGAATAAAAATAGATTACAAAAATATTTAGTAGTTTTGTACGAATTTATAAACGTGTATAAGCTACTTTAATTTTTCGCGATTTATTTACGACAATATACGTAAACGCATTAGTCGGTACGATGACGTAATAAGATAAACGATATCGTATATCACCTTCAAAAGTTAAAAAAGGAATAAAAGTGTGTTCAAATTCAATTAGACGAAACTCTCGGTGGTACTTTTTGTACTGCAGAATTCATTCTGGCATCGGTTAATCTGACTGCAACATCCACAGTAAATATTTGATAAGACCGGTCGATTTTCGCGCTACGAATTGCTAGAAAGACAACCTATACACCAGAAAGATCGTTAAGAGATATGAATAAACTTCATTCTTTATTACGAACCTGTGTTTATTACAAATATCTTTAACTTCTGTAACAACACTGAGTTTTGAACATTCTCCTAATTTGTCACTAGCGATATGTTTATAGTCAGTTACAATTTTGAATGATCTAACCAATTAGAAATGTTACTTAAAAGTCAAATTGATTTCTTGATAATAGATACCTAAATTTATATATATGTACATATAAGTTGAGATTTTTTTTTTTACTTTTAATAAATGTAACTTTTAAATGTACAAGCTAAAAAACACATTTCGAATGAGATCAAGAATTATGAAACTACGTAACCTTTAATAGTTGCAGTCGTTATCTGCTGCCGGAAAAACATGGAGTTATTCACTTCTTCATTGAAATATTCCTTAAATTAAAATATTACCTTTGCATTATAACTATTATGAAATTATAATGTCTTTATTTACAAATATTAAATTATTTCTTAGTAACTATTAAATGTATTATTCTATTGGTTACTTGCATATTGTCCAGTTTTCACATCGAGTTATTTACAAATTTGTATTTTTTGCTTAAAACACAGTATTTATTGATTGTAATGTAAAATAAATTTATTAATTGACATATTACATTTACATCTACGTAAAAATATCACCTGAATTGTAAAAAGAAATTTTCTGTCGCGTTAATGGAAATATGGCTTGCTTACTCGTTAAGAAATGGCGGGAAAATGGCTAAAAATGGGGTATGCAAGCCCATTTGTGGTTTGGTACTTCCTTATGATGTGACCATGTTAGTATGACTGACAGTTAGTTGTAAATGTGTAGTTTTGTTTAGTGATTAATGCAATAGTTCGTTTGTGATAAACGTAAACAAATTTTTTTAAATTGTAAGTAACAAAGGTTAATCAAACATTGCTTTTGACAATTTGTAAAAATGAGTCATTCCTACAATTATTATAATAAATAATTTTATTTTAGGTATTTAAAATGGATAATGACAGTGACTCTGATGTTGGTGATATCTTAAATGATCTATTAGCTAATGGTGATGCAGAAGAATGTCATGTATCACCACCAAAAACAACTCTAAAAGAATTAGATTTTAATTTTTTGGATAGTACACCTAGTATAAGTAATGAAAATAAATCTGATAATCAAGAAAAGAAAAGCCAAGTTTATGATGATACAGTGGATTCTTCAGATGATGAAGACAGACGTTATTTTGAAGAACAAAAATATTCTAATTATGGCCGTGATATAAAATCTTTATTAAAAAAAGAAACTCCTAAGACAAATGAAGATAGATCACTGTCACGTGAAAGTAGCAAAACATTTAATTTTAGTGCAACAAAAAGCAATAGAAATGAAAATATATCAGTTAGTAATACTCTTGTTACATTAAAAGATGTTTATAGTGATCCTTTTTTTGGATTAAGAATTGTTAATCCAGTAGTATCTTCAGCTGAGCTAAAAGCACGTATGATTGATAAAACACCAGTAACAATATCAAAAGTCAAATATCATCTTTCTTCAGAAAGAGCAGAGAAAGATTGGGTAATTGCAGGAGTATTGATAAATAAATCTCTTCCAAAGACTTCTCAAAAGGGAAATTCATATGCTATATGGAAAATAAGTGATTTATCTGAAAATATGAACACTGTGTGTCTTTTTATGTTTAGTAATGCATATAAAACTCTTTGGAAAACTACTATTGGAACTGTAATAGGTGTCCTTAATCCAAATGTTTTAGAATCTAAAGATAGTACTGATCTAGCCACATTATCCACTGATAATCCTCAGAAAGTTATGATTCTTGGTAAATCTAAAGATATGGGAAAATGCAGATCAATAAAAAAGAATGGAGAACCATGTAATTCTATTGTAAATATTAGCCGTTGCGAATTTTGCTTGTATCATATTAAACAAGAATATAAAAAATGTTCATCAAGAGCAGAATTACAATCATTCAGTAATACACAAAAGTTTTCAATAGATATGTTTAAGAATAAACCGCAACAACCGCGAAAACCACTTTACGATAGTATGCCCGAATTTATTGGTGTTGTTGCTGTAAAAAGTAAAAAATTAGAAGAAAAAGATGCTAAACGGTTAGCATTACTTTCAGGTAGCCAAAAAATGGAAAATTCAACTTGTACAAATTTGGGTAAGGCAAATGATAAAATTACAAAAGCAGAAACACCAAAGCAACAAATAAAAAAGGATTCTGAACAAATGAGGGAATCAAGAGGCTGGAAGGCTACTGCATTATCTCAAGCATCTTCTCATGATAAAATTATATCTCTGTCACCTACATTATTAATGTCAAAATCCAACAATCAAAATAATTCAGGGGAGAAAAATTTAAGTATGCTTTCTTCTGTATCTTCAAGTCCGCGTTTAGGTATTGGCTGTCTTGGGGGAACAATAGATTTGTCAGAACCTATAACTAAAAAACAAATGAATGTAGCTAAAAATAACGCGCTTAAATGGGTAAAAGAAAATGGAAAAATTAAGGCTAAGAATCCTAACAAAGTACGTTTAAATAAAGAAGAGAAATTAGAAAAAGGAAAAAAAAGACCAAGAGAATTGGAAAATAGCGATGAACCGGACACAAAGAAATCAAATGTTGTGTCTGACAAATTTAAAGAAATGTTGCAAGTTAAATCTGCTCATACAGATCTTATTGAAAAATCTTATGAGCAGGAGAAAGAAAAGTACTTCAATAAGTTAGAAATGAAAGAAAGAATGGAAGAAAAAATGTTAACTACTTATAAGGTCCCCTGTAAAGCTGTTAAATGTTTACTGTGTAAATATACATCATTTTCTGCTTCTGAAATATGCAAAGAGCAGAAGCATCCATTGCGTGTTAGTGATGCAGTAAAGAGATTCTTCAAATGTGCAGATTGTGGAAACAGAACAGTAAGTTTGGACAGAATACCTTCGCATAGTTGTATAAAATGTAGCAGTTCAAATTGGACAAGAGCTGCAATGATGGATGAAAGAAGAACAAAAGTTTCTGTCTCCGCGTTATCGATACGTGGAGACGAAGAATCTTACCTAGGATCAAGTATTAAAGATGCCAATCTTAATCTCTTGATACCAGAGACAGATGACAAGTAATATCAAGTTATAAATATTTTTAAAATGTTATAAAAGAGTGACATCTTTTTATAAAATTTTAGATGTATTTAACTTTTATACTGTATCTTATAAATACAGATAATTCCGTTTGTTTGTTTTTATTGTCCTTAAAATCAATATTTTTGTACTGTATTAAATATACAAATATAAAAAAATCCTAATGGTGTAATTGTCATATGTATATATATAAAAATGTAATTTAGGTTTTTACAACAGTAATGTTATTTTAAAAGCATTTAAAGAAATAAATACATTTAGCTCTATCCATTCAAATATACATACTAAGCAGAAGTATTTCAATACAACCAGGTGTAAAAATGGTATAAAATACATCCCACTGAATAGTTCTTTTTTATTATGTTATGCCAATCTCTTTTCACCAATATGATTATAATTTAATAATGGATTAAAAAGGATAGTTTTTTTTATTCAACAGCACCTCATTGTATAGGCGAATATATCTCACCGATAATTTAAAGCATATTTTCTTTTGTTATTTTATATAAGTAAAATCTACGTATACGTATAAAAAGGGAGAGCATTAACAAAAATGTAAAAAGACGTTATAATTGGAACCCGGAAATATCCCCCATTGTGAAACCATCACAGAGCAGAGGCTAAAATTTATTTTCCCATTTCATTAGTATTCTATCTCCACCATTATTCACATGATAACATTACAATTTTAAAACATTTTTAACAGTATTATTATTATTATTATTATTATTCTAAGCGGCCCTGTGAAAACATGTCATTGTGACATTTTCGGGTTCTAATAGCAACTTGTTTGCATGAGAAACATAGACTGTATTTTTCACTTCTTCATATTCTATTCTATTCAGATTCTTATTAAATTTTGATATTAACGATACGTCAATTTTCTCGTGTATAAATTTTGTGTAATGCGTATGTGAAAAAAGGGAGATTGGAAATAATGTTTAATGATTGAGAAACATCTAATCTTTCTAAAGAAACGTACGAAAATATTTCATTATTGTTGAATTTACAAAGTTTGCATTGTTTTAAATTCTATATTATTCACAGGAAAATAATAGTACAATTGTAATTGATATTGATCACCATGTACACCAGAAATATAATAAAAATAAACATAAAACTTGTTATACATATATAAATCAATTATTCGAAAGCAGAAACAATTATATAGGTGAATTAATAGAATCGATTCTTTTAAGGCAACATTTTTCTTTGCAATAAAAATGTTTTGCCGCATAGTTTGTATTTATTGTAAATTATCGTTTCGTCATGATGAATCATTATTTCAATATCCCTCTTTACCACTTCACAAAACATTTGTAATAGAACTTGTATCATGGTACGGCCAACATTTGTCATGTAATCTTGGAATTCATATTTCTACTATATTCTCGCATTCACTTCAGTGAATACAAGTTAAAATCTTTAGGACGAGCATAGCACGAGTGTACTTTACGCGTATAATACATACAAAATATGAGGTATTAAATCCGTATTTTGAAAAGTTTGATTAAGCAAAAACATAACGATTACATCTTTGTATTGCCTTGCTAGATAAAAAATAACATTTGAAGGAACAAAAGTATTTTGCTAGAGCAATACAGGAGAATAAGATTGCCAAAAATTATAAATCTGTTAGCAGATTATACAACTATGCTTATGGAAGAGATCATAGGCAAGCCATAATCTAAGTACGTCATTGATTTGTTTAAATGAGATGTACGAACGACATCTGTTTTTCCTTTTATGCGTTCTTTTGCAGACTCGCTTTCTCTGTTTTCCTCTTACCTTGCAAAAAAAATTAAAAAAAAAACAACTAAAGATTACACGGCATTTCCTAATCTCTTTCAAACGTTTTCCGTATTCTTACAGAACTAGAACTTGCATACTTAAAATAAACTTCTGCTATGCAGAAGAAATAATCGCACCGATATAGTAATAAATAATTATCTAAATTCCTATTGAAAGAATGTTACATATAAAAATTTAAAGAAATATTAAATTGACATTTAACATTTCACTGCCTTGAAGACAATACACAGATACAATACTTTAAACCATCATGTTTTGGAATTCGTTGTGCACATACCATAAGCCAGATCATCTTTTGCTGAACGTTCTATTTTGATGAAGTTTTCGTAAAGCTTTAGCTCTGCGTCACATACGGCGTAATAGTATAAATAATCTAGTTATACTATTAATTAACAATACATTATTTTCACCAAAAGATTTACAACATCCGCGAACCTTTCTTTACTATACAGCGACATTTCATAAAAGATACTTCACCAAAATTGCACGTTTCATTTTTCTCATTTATACATACATATTATTGTTTATTACAAAGGCATCATATGAATAAGCAATTTAAATTAATAATGTTAAAATAAATTTTGTAATATTTTCAATAACTGCCACTTAAATATTGCACAAGATATTTCTTTACTAATGGAGTGCACCGTTGTAACAATCAAAAAGATATATCTTGATACACTTGCGGAGCATTTGTTATATACAACTGTGAGTGTACAAAATATAAGAGTCGAGAGCCAGCAAAGTTAATGTAGATACGAAAAATCATCTCTTATATGTTTATATGTGTATCACTCGATGAGACGGAAAGATTTTATTTTCCTGGGATATTACGCGATCTTAACTTATGTCTAAGGCAACAGTGCCATTAAAAATTTAAGTCTATGTACAGAACTCTTCATTATTCATATGAATTTAGTAGTCGGTATAGAATGCACGATACGCAACTTCAAGTTTATGATAATCAGTTTATTACAGCTTATCCATGATTGTATCTGAACAAAAATAACGCTACATTCGTTCGCTGCTCGAATACCTCTTTTTTTTTTATCATAAGATTCATTACGAGATGACAAACATCAATTTGATACAAAATTATGATGCCTCAAACCGTGTACTGTACAAACATATTCAGCACTGTAACGCGTGTAATTATTTAAATAAATCCATGTGAATAATTAAAGAATGTAACTGTAATATAAGGTAATGTTGTGTGAGATAGGCAGGTATCAAGCTGGCTTAATTAAGTGTCACAGTCTTCGAGTTGCCTTTTTTCTTCATGGACATGGATTATCGGCGCGCCACGTGTTGTGCTTCTCACCTTTGTGTATCGATTGTGAAATGCTCGAATGAATTCTAATGAATAATTTCATGATGTGTGAGTTGCATCATATGATAAATTTTATAAACATGTCCTTCTATGTGCTTCTTGAAATATGATGCAAGGGAGAACATTTAGTTATGTTTTCCTCTGAAGCTAAAAGAACTGTCTGTCGAGTCACGGATTTAATAGTCATCCAGATCAAAAGTATCAACTTCAACATCATCCAACTGCATACTCTGAAAGTCCACTTTGTACCGTAATATACCTGTAAAATACATATTTGGAAATACTATGTTAGTACACAAAAAGTTTAATACTATATACTTTGTTATCATGAACTTATGGAAATAATATGGAAGTATTTTAATAATACAATACAAATGATGCTATAGAAAAAAAGTTTCATGAGCAAATTAATAAAACAGAATTTGCAATTAATTATCTGTAGAAATATGATGACAAATAATTTTGATGTAATAATTATTAATCATGCATAATACATTGTTTACAGTGTTTTTCAATAAAATTTTAGTAATTTTAAAGCGCAATGAAAATATATTTTATGAAAGTTGATTAAGATATAATTTGACAGCAATTGATATTTAAGAAAAACACTGCTAATAATTGATAATTATACAATGCAATTAAAAAAAAGAGAAAAGATTGCTATCATAATATTGTATAAATGATATACAGAAATATATTAATAACATTGGTGTAAAGCAAGTGAGTGTTATACATGTAATGAATACCACAATTTCAAAACTGTAATTAAAGAAATTGGTTCTACTTTGTAAATTTATTAGAAATGAAAAAGAAGCAATTAGTTCTAAAATGGTTATGAAAATAGTGACTATAAGAAAATTAGGACTCAGAAAGTAAAAGACACACCACGTAAATTAACAAAAATACTATGAAAATTAACAATTTATGTTAAACAATATTACTAAATGTTAGCAATCTTACTAATAAAGAACATAATGGAATAAATTTAATAATGTAACAGTAATAACTAAATCTTTGTAGCACTGCTAATGAAAAATAAGAAAAATCTATTTTAGGAAATAGAATGTTTTATATGATGTATAACATTCTAAAGCAAAAAAAAAACGTGTTTAATTATAAGAAGTGCAATAATAGGGCTTAATAAAGTATCAATTTCACTGCTTTTCCTTTCACTAAATTAGTAAAAAGCAATTACTATACCTTTCCCAATATGCAAGCTAATAGAAACAAACCATCAATTAGTACTTATGCTTGATCAAATACACTGACTATTTAATAAAGCCTAGCTATTTATTACATAAACAATGATTATTTAATTACATTTTACATTCATCATCAAAGATTATGTACATTATGCTACTTTTTTCTAGAAATATTATTTGTTTTAAATATTCTTTAAAGTTTATCCATATTTTATCTGTGATGATGAAATCAACATTTGCCTATTGCATAACATGCAGCAAGCAACATTTGTGATTATCCCTTTATACAAGCAGTAACAAGGCATTTCTATATGAATATACATATACATATACAAT
>NW_017100724.1:464782-491638 GCF_001263275.1 Habropoda laboriosa | reverse complement strand
GCTTAATAATCAAAATAGGATTAGGTGTCATAATTAAAATTCTAATTCAGTTCTTTAATTTAAATATATGTATCTACAATATATGTAAAAATTGGATATCAAATTTGTCAATTCAATTATATACTACAGTATTCTTAATGTAATAGGCAAATAAGTAATAAACACCTATTTATCAAGTACCTAATCAAAATTTTGACATGTATTATTGAGAGAAAAAAAACATGAAAAAAATTCAATTAACGTTTGTAAAAATATAAGTTAACATTAAAAATACAACACCTAAAGTATAATTCTGCCTATATAACAAGGCTAAAAAGCTTAACATGCAAATAAAGAAAATTCCCTATAAACATCTACTGCAGAATAAAACAAGAAATAGTGGTTTCGATTATTATTTCGAAAATCACATATATATATACACATACGCATATATATACATATTTTTAACATATACTATATAATCATATGAATTATTGTTATAAACTTTACAAATGCATAAAATAACGCTATTAGGAGCTGAACATTTTTATAGGTCAATTAATCTTCGTGTTATTCATTATTATATCACTAACGTGTGTCACATTCACAACAGTTCAGAAAAAGTAAAAAAATATTTATTCATTGATTTAAAATTGCTATAAAGATTTTTTAGAAAGATATTATATTGTATTAAAAATTTTTTGAAATTGTACTGTGTGTGAAAATCATCTGTGTTGTAATTAATTTTACATGTGTACATATGCAACAAAAATTTAAAGTAAGATGTATTATGAAAAAAAAAAGTGTTTGTTCATGTGAAAATAAGCAATACTATCTTTCCATTAAATTGATCATTATGTATTGCACCTACAGTTTGACTTTAATTACTAACAATATAATGTATAATCACTAATAAGAACAGATCTAATAGTGTTCAAGACAGAAAAGTTACACACTGGAATATTTGAACTCACCCTCTTCAAATATAATTATCCATATTTCATATATATACAAGATTTTCTTAATTTTTGTACCACCAAGAAAAAAAGAAAACAGCAAAGTTTTCAGGCTTTTTATTCGTAAAAGTAAATATTATACCTCGAATTCATAACTAAAAATATCTATATTCACATTCAAACTCATCAGAAGAGACATACATATACTACAGATTTGCACAGAAGTATTGAACTATACTATTCAGTGAGAAATCCAACAGAAGAAACTGCAAATTTTTTGGACAAATTTATCGTTAATTATATATTGAATGCATACGTGTTAATTATTGATGATAGTATAAAATTATGACAATATATAATGAATGAGCTTGATCAGATTTAGTAATAATATTACATTGTTAGAAAATTAATTTTAATAACAATAATAAAAATTGATCTCTTCATGATGAGTACTGTATAAAATTAATTTACATATTATGTGTATTTGTATTTAAAATGCGAATCGTAGTGACAGAATTTGATGTACAATGATTACATAATTAAACTATTGATGATTGCTACAGCTATTATATGAAGGTTTAATATTGTACAAGTTATCGTTAATTAATAGTATATTAATAGTATTGTACAATTATTTTATTTATTTACTTTTCTCTTTAGTATAAGCTAATACAAGAGTCATAAATGTTTTGATAAATTTGTCCAGTTCTGAAAGTAATATGTTCTATAATACACGAAATGTAAACGAATGCACTCAAGACAGAGAAAGAGCTACCTGGTCAACTTTGAGTATTTCACAGATGAAATTAGTAATCATCGAGGTCAACATCATCAAGAGGCTCATCAGCCTGCAGTGACTGGAAATCAACTTTGTAGCGGAGGATTCCTATGCATCAAGATATACTCCATAATTAATAATAATATTTTTATGCTTCTTTAATACCATTTACTTTTCATATATACGAATTCATGTAATATCTTGATAAAGACCATTCTTGAAATTTGTGTACCACTTTTTTTATTTGCAGCAAAAATACATGAGATATGTCTCACAAATAGGTATTATTTTAAGAAAATCCCCAAGCTTCAAGTAGGCTTTCAATATCAATACCAAGAGATACTGATGTTTGTCTCATGTTTAAAAAGATATTGAAGTTATATCTTTTGTTTCTAATCATAAGCTAATCAAAGTGGAATCAGCCGCTTTTCTGTTAGTATACACGTTGAGTGGACGAATACAAATTATCACTTCACAAGTATATTACTTTCAGTCGAGTCAAAGTTAGTAATAACGAAAATAAACAAAGCCAGTGAACTTACCTCCAATGCCGCCGAAACCTCTTACAAACTGGGAACCTTCTTGAGATTTGTCTGTAATGATTTCCAAAGTGGCACCAAAACTCTTGTAGTTGTTTGCAAGCCATTCAAGTAGAGGTTGACACTCTACAAGTTCCAATTCTACCCCGCTCTAAATAGTATTAGATAATAGTAATAGGATTAGGAGAATAGTTTATATTTATTTAAATAATTCCATCAATAAAACATTTAAAGTAGTTTAACTTACCTCTTTATCAGTAAAATGAGTTTTGTCTTTTTCTTGCTCTGGTGTTAGATGTAAAACTTTCTCTTCTGCATTTGTATGGTTCTTCAAAACGTATCGTTGGATGTCTAAGTTTTCCCAACAAATAAGAGTTTCCACACTACCTAACTCTAATGCTCTTAATGTGTCTTCTACTCCAAAACAATATTTTCCTGTATCTTGTGAAATTTCGTCAAAATAACGACCTAAATAAAGTAATACACATGCCATTTAATCTCAAAATAAATTTACAATTTCATTTATTTCCTGTATAGACAAACATTTTTAATATACTTTATAATACTAACCAATTAATTTTTTTTCTTGAATGAATTTTACATTTTGCAAGGATTCAGCAGCTAACTCAATAGCTTGGTTAAAACCATTTTCCCCACCATATGAAACATCTACCAGCTTTATAACTTTTGCTTGTAATCTCTGAAAAAGTATAATGTTATATTAAACAAAGTCAAATTATGTTACATATATTATTGTTGTATATACACTTACTGGATCAAACATATCTGATTGACTAAGTTCAGTTTTAAAGTCAGCACTACCCGCTAAAATTAAACCGGCAATATTAGGTTTATCATTAGTAATATACAATTGTGTGGCTACTTCTGCAACTTTTCGGACATAGTTATGTCGCTTTTCCATACGTAACCGAGCAAAACGAAGAGCTGACTGTCCTCCTCTGCCTAAAATTCGATTTAATACGTTAGCACATTTTTCAACAAACATAGGACCTTCGTAATTAATAAATATCATGTTAATTATAATACCATGCTTTTTTGGAAGATCTACAGTAAACTTATGTAAAACTTCACGAGTATTCCCTTGTAGTGTACCAAACAATGCTCCATTACCATCCATGACTATAAAACCAAATTTGTTATCATCAGCAAGTAATGCTGTAAGTGCTTCAGTGTGAAACTAAAATATGTTAAAATACATATTAAAATTTATTTCATTCAATTTAGTTTTCAAATGGTTGTATGAAATTAAAAATAATGAACTACCTTGTTATCACATAGATAAAGAGAAGTATTAATAGGTTTGAAAGGTTCAAAATCAATGTTAACTTTCTTCTCCTTTCCTTCCTCTGTTACAATGGTACCACAATATATCACCAGGCCATTTGGAGGTACTAAAACAATAATGTACAATTTTTATTATTGAAATATATAACAATAAATATATATGATTATTTAATTGTGCTCTAATGACAAGAATTTATTCATAAATTTGCTTCTAAGACTAACAGAATAAAGTAACAAATTACAAAAAATCCATAAAAATTACCTTTAGTATATAATTTTAGCCTATGTTGTACAGATGTGATTGCACCCAAAACAGATAGTCTATTTACACGAGATTTAATATTTGATGCTGTTCCGAATTCATCTGCTAACATTTTGCTTACTCTCGATATTTGATCTTTTGGAGGGATGATTAGTGAAATCATGCTAGTCCCATTCCTGTAAAGCAAGATATTTAATGTTTGATAATTATATATTGTAAACAAGACTATATTGTGAAACAATCTGTTCATAGGAGGTTGCATTAGTATTGTATTAAAATAATTGCATTTTCGTGTGGTAACATAAAATATAAAAATGAAATATTGCAGCAATATGACATATTTTTCGAAGTTTTGAAAATCCGCAGGATTTTGACATAAAATCACGTGAAATTAATTTTCGCAATAGGCAGAAAAGTCCGTTACTTTCTACTTACCACATGCTGTTTAAAGCATATGTGCAGATAGAAAATCGAACAGCTGATAAGAAAAGGCGCGGCAACGTTAATTTCGACCTACTTACCCTCTAGCCATTTCAAGACTTTTTATGAGTTTCTTAATTTTCCAGATCTCGACATTGCGGTCGGCGGAAGTCTCCTCGTTGGACATTGCTGCGCGTTCTGTCGCGTGGTCGCGGCTTATGGGTTTTTACCAAATTAATCGTTTATCACCAACGGGACAAAGCCTGGAAAGGTGGTCCACGTCGACGTGAAAGCCGGATCTACGAATTTTTCTCTGAAACGAATGATCAATCCGTTTATCGATGAATCTGCTTCGATCCAGTTTATACCGGATTATGTCAGAAAGAACGTGTTCGACAGAGAATTACTGTTCTGTTTCAGTAAAACAAAACTATGGTTTTCCACACTTTTCACTCACTTTGAGATCAGTATGTTGGTGTTTGCCACAAGTGTTACGTTTTAAAAGCAATACTTGTGACACAGCGGGTACCACGCGAAAGTGAACCTCGGAATGCACACGTCGGCCATGCGATGGTACAGCGAAACGTCAGTACTTCGGTGGACGTACTGTACGGTACAAAATGGGAAGCAAAAAGACTGAAGGGTTCGTGCGCGAGCAGCGCCTCGAGGCCGCTTGTCGTATTGAGGCGCAGCCGCGTTTGCATTGGTTCCCCACGATACTTTACATTACTTAATGCTTTGTCCGCAGTAACGTAGAAATTTCCTTCTAGTTTCGATATTTCCCTTCACTTTTATTCAAAATTTTCCAATAAGAAATCCGACAATTCATTCGACGATTGAAAATTTATACATTTCAATGCGAATCGTAAAGATTGATGGACACAAAGATTTCGACTGAAAATTGTGAAAAATAATTTTCAGTGAGAGTCTAATCTAGAAACTAACGTTTCAAATAATTAATGCCTTTAATATGCGTATTTAAAATTGTCTCCTTTTGTACAGCATTTTTCATGTTCTTATCTATTAAAATACTTCCCTCTCTCTGATAACGTCATTGCATTACCATTTTAAAACCTTCAATACGTGTACTTTTTACTAGTATATAGTCATATGTGATTGTAGTTACTTTTTCATTGATCATGAACATTAAATATACTACGTTATTGAATTATACTTATAAATAATATGACATTGATGTGTCATTATTTTATAGCATTGAATGTTCATTATAAAAATATTAGCGAAAAAACAATACTTAACGAATATTGAATGTCAATGATCATCCATAATTGGTAGTGTGAACATAAAATAATTTTAACATTGCGAATCTTGTTTATTATTGAAATATACAAATTTTTTTTATATATCCTTTAAGTTGTTAACATTATTTAATAGAATAAAGTATTCTTTACATCTTATAATGGGAATACAAACTTATAAAAAATATATAGAATACATAAAATCAACTGGAATTTCTATTGTTGTGGTGGGGTTAGTTATATTTACTGTTATTCTTTTAAAAACTGCCAATGAATTGATGATAATGATTTATTTTTTGTTGTTGTAGAGGTTGTTGGTTTTTGTATCAACTACGACAAGTATCACAAATTTTGCAGTCTTCTGTGCCTACCAATGTTCTGAATATGGAACAACCACAGAGTCAATATATTTATGTTGATGATCCTAGATTTAAAGGTATTTATTGAACTCATCTGCATTTAACTTAAAATAGTTCATTACAATTATGAAGTACGTATTAATACTTTTATGCATAATAAATTTAATTCTATTTGTAATTTTAGATATGTTTCGAAAAATTGAGAATTTACAATCATCTGTAGAAAAACAATCATTATCTTTTAGTCACATTATAATGAAATGGTGGAAATCATTCAACCGTAGTATAGCATACAAATTACTGTACATGGCACAACATGGGAATGAATGGGAAAGTATAAGGGCTCTCTATACTCTTAATTCTTTAAAACATTTAAAAGGTACCTTTTTGTCTATTATTTAATTGCTTTTAATATAAATACCTTTCATACTTTTGATTAAAAATTATAGATTGGCACTATCAACATATTGCACAAATGCTGGATGCAAAGACTGCAATATCCCTTGCAAGAATGCCAAATGTTAATTCAAGATTTTTTTTAAAGCCACCATATTATTATATGCAACACAAATTACATGTATGCACAGCAGTATTTTACAATATGATCATATTTTATTGGAAGCAATATTTAATGAATGATCATAATTTTTCAGGATGTAATAGAAAAAGTACATCAATTACTTGTCTATTTAAGTTCATTGTGTAAAAATACACATCCATGCCTCATACAATTTCTTAACAAAAAATTTAAAGATACATATTCTGTAAGTATATATTCTATTTAAAATTTTGAAATATGTATTGTATAAATTATTTTGTGTGCATTTTAATTATCCATAAAGTATGAAACAAACAGGAGAGTTTGATACTTGATCACGATTTAACAAGCATAGGACTGACTGCATCAACAACCATAGTATGGGATGAAGAGTTATTACAAAGTTGCGTACAAGCACTATGCCATCATTCTTGCCTTGAACAATACAGTAAAGGTAAAGTAAGTAGATTAGTAATTTGAAGTATTTTTATCTCATTTATTTTTATTTTTAGATATTGTTGATGCTGGTGGTCTTCCATTACTAATGATAATAAAGAAAATATTCCATGACAATATTAATGTGTGCATACTACTTGCAAAAATAATTTCTAATATTTCACTTCACTCAGAATATCTGAAAGATATTTTTCAAGCAGGTACATTAAATAAATTCTAATTCTGTAATTCCTAAGATCATGTATATTCTTTGTATATAATATAACTTTTCACTTCAAGGATGGATTGGCACATTAGTAGAATGGTCTCAAAGCAGTGATATTAGATTGTCAGCACCAGCTGGTCGTGCATTAGCAAATTTAGATATGGACGAGAATAAATATGTTAAATACCCAAGACGTATTTATCTTCTTCATCCTCTGCATAAAACTAAAGCAAATATACAATTGGATGTTGTTTTCTTACATGGATTACTTGGAGGTGTATTTATAACATGGAGGCAAAGAGATCTAAATACACCTGCTATTGGAGTTATAGGTTTGTTAGAAGTACAAATAGTAGTCTAGTACAATAAGTGTAATAGAGAAATTATTGATTATAACGTATAATTATATTTTTAACATATAATTCTACTATTCATAACATGATATAATGCTAATATTGAAAAATTGTTCATATTAGTAATATTTATTATAGATCCTCTCACTATACAAGATGGAATTAATACCTTTTCAAGTTTGATAGATGATCAATCACAAGAATTTCTAAAAGATTTAGCTTATGATTTGACAAAGCATGAATGGGATCGAGTGGGACAGGATTTTGAAATAATTTTAGATGATTGTCCTCAAAATAACAATTTGAAAACAAGTGGACCGTTTTCCTGTAGCGGGTAAATTTTCGTTTTATATTACGTATTTTAAGTTGAAAAATTTCTGCTTGCTTAGGAACTTAACTATTTCAGAGATGATGCGTGCATGAAAAAATTTCAACATGACAGTCAACATAGAACACAGTGTTGGCCTAAAGACTGGTTACCGGAGGATGTTCCATCTCTTCGAGTAATTGGAGTAAATTACGATACGAATTTGTCAATGTGGACTCCTTCGTGTCCAATAGAAGGCGCAAAGTGAGCATCTAAGTATGATTGACGTCACTAATTTATTTGATTATTTATAAAATTGAGGCTCGTTTACATTCTTCATTGTCCAGAACCACTATGAGTGAAAGGAGCAAAGAATATGTTAAGAAATTATTAACCGCGGGTGTTGGGAAACGACCAGCGATTTGGGTGTGTCATTCAATGGGTGGTTTATTAGTAAAAAAGATGCTTGTGGATGGTTTGTTTGACTGTCTTCCAATAGAATAACATGTTTTTATTGGTTTATATACTTATTTGTTCATATACGTGATTATTCTTTTTACAGAATGGAAGAATGGTGATAAAAATGATATATGTAAGAATACACGCGCCATAATATTTTATAGTACTCCACATCTAGGCTCTCGTGTGGCAGCGTTAAAACAAACTACACAAATGGTAGTGTGGCCATCTGTCGAAGTACAGGAACTTCGTGAAGGTACATTAAAAATATTTTATGATATGAATTAAAATTTGGTTCAAATATATTTAACAAAAAATATTTGTTTTTAGAGTCGCCACAATTATTACAACTACATAACGAATTCCTCGATATGTTAAAAGAATATCCTATGGAAATTGTCAGTTTCAGTGAAATTAAATCTACTCATGTGACACCATTAAAAGTTCCATTTCAATTTGTTACTCCTATATCGGCAGGTATGATATCACTAAAAACTATTTAATATGTTATTGTCATTTCAGTGAATAAAAATTGTACTGCTAATTTTCAGATCCTGGAGTAGGAGAATTTTATGAAATTGCACAAGATCATTTGTCCATATGTAAACCAGCTAACAGGTAATAATTGATGCTATGAAGTTTTGCATCTAATAAAATGTGAACAATTCTGAATTATATTCTTCTTTTACAGACATTCATTCCTATACCAAAAATTATTGAGTGTATTAAAACATCACATAACACCTATTGAAAAAACAAGTGTTTCTCCAGTTATGGAACTGTTATCATTGTCAAGTAAATTATTTTAATTCTGTAAACATATGTGTATTTTCATATATAATTATGAGCAAAGGGTACTTATACATCTTATTATCATAAAATTTACTTTTGTATACATAACTTGACAATTAATTATGCTGTAAGAAAAGGAAACAAATAAGCATGACAAATTTGTGGTTTTCTTTTTTAATTATAACTATAAGTCCAATTTAGAATGAACATGATTATATTACAAAAATATCAGGTATTTTTAAATACTCGTTAAACGACACTGATTATTTCTTTGACTAGAATGAACAATAAAATTTTCGTAATAGACTTAATAAAAGAATAATAAAAATGATTAAATTGTTCAATAACAGATTTCTGGAATCAAGTACAAGATACTGGTTGCTCAATATAAGGTAACATTATAGTATACTATACATTAAACTGCGGTAAATCCTAAATGTATGAATAAAATGAATAAAATGCACAACTTTTTTGTAACTCGACATTCTTCGTGTTGTTTTAAGTAAAATACGTTAATGTAAAATTCCGTATCATACTCATTTAAGGCACTGAATAAATTAAGTAAAAGTAGAGTTGATAGAAATTTTATTTTATTACCGTCAATTTTAGAAATTTGTGTCGTAATCAGGATGATGACGACTCGATAAATTAGTTGTACTGTCGTAGCCGCCATATTTACTGCTGGTATGAGACCCATTGTAGTAATTGTAACCATTCCATTCCGATCGCCAACTGTCGTACATATTGTATTTCTTGTTGTCTTGAAAAGATTTCTCGACAAGTACCTTGAAATTACAAATAAAATACAGATAATCGTACTATTTTATGAGTATGTGAAATTTCAACAAAGATATACTTTAAAATCCTACTTTATTAGAAGTCGATTCAAAAGACTTATCATTCCAGGAAACATCTGGATCAGTCCAAATTGTGTGCACTGGTTTTGAGTAGTCGCTAGATCTATGAGTTGACATATTTTTTGCAACTTCTTCTTCATAAAGTGTAGATACTGATGGTTTTAATTTTGAACCATTGTGACGATTTATTAGCTAAGAATTAAATATCCCATAATGAATATTAATCTCACATTAACATTAGTACATTTTCTTGTAACTTAATACTTACAACAGAGACACCAAATATAACGATAAAGACCAATCCACCAACGCCGATTACAATGACAGCAATCGCCCATTGTGGAACTAATCTGTCGTCTTTTTCGATATAATGAGGAGTGGTTGCTTTGGGTATTACTGCAAATAAATTATTCGTACAGCAAATTTTACGCCATTAATTTCATGAAATATTAAAATAATAGATCAATAAGGTAACGAACGTACCCACAAAATCTGTGTATTTTGGATCGATCATAAACAATCCCAATTTTATAGAGCCTTTCGTCTTGGTCTCGTTCCACCTGTTTGCGTTATAAGTCCTCAATGAGTCGTGGAAAATGACTTTTAACTCTTGTGTGTTGACTTTCTGTTCCAAGTCGGCCAATTCGATGAAATAATCTACTAAAATGCTACCCTCGCTGAAATATGTAAATTCATCAATTAAACAAACAAATAATCTTTACAACAATTTTGAACAATTTTTACAAGTTGGTTATTCTGTATTAGTACCTGAATGAATCAATTCTTATTTTCTTATACCACTTTGCTAGGACAGCCGACTTTGAGAATATGAAGTTCATCTATCACAAAACGGACAAATAATATTTTATTATAACATGTAGAACAAGTACATTTTAATTTAATAATGGATATACAAAATTACCTCTTGCTCAATTTCATTGGCAAGGTTCTGCCATTCTTGTGTATTTCGATCTAATAATTCTGGCACCCAACTTGCATTACCGATGATCTTTATAGTTCCAGCGACTTCGCACTCTTGCTCGCAAATTCCTGGTGTCGTTGGTCTAGGCGTAGTCGTAGTGGTCGACGTAGTAGTAGTACTTGACGTTACCTCTGTTATTGGAATAAGTGATGCAGACGAAACCGTCGCGGTTCGTGCAGCTTCTAATAACTTTTCTATAGAGATTGGTGTAGTTGATGGAGTAGGCCATCCGGTAAATTCTGTAGTAGCTCTGTAAAAATTTAAAACAAGAGTTTCATTTACATTTTCCACATAAAATTGAATTTAGAGATTATCTCTGACGAAAAGTTTAGGACAGAAGATTCACCTTGTTGGCCATCCTTTTTGTATTTTCAGGGTAACCGCGCCAGGTGCGTCGCCTCGAGGACTTGATGGCGTGGTAATTTTATGAATACCTTTTCGTCCACCAGGTCTACTAGGAAACACAATCTTTATATTACCAGGTTTTTTCGTCGTGGACAAAGTAGATTCTGCTACTGTAGAAGTGTCAGATTCCGTAGAATTCTCTACAGGAGTATCCTTCGTTTCTGTAGTAAGATTCGTCTTTTTTTCCTCATAGTCTCGTGGTAACAAAGAAGAAATATCAAACTTTGATTTTGCAAACAAATCCTGAATTGTTTTTTCAGCTGTTGGCTTCTCTGAAACATCCACACTCTTCGCTGTTGCAGATGTTGTTGTTGTAGTCACCTCGTGTTTGGTGCTTGGGTTTCCTTCGTTTTTCTTCTTGTTATAATCCGACGGCAATAAAGAGGATATATCAACCTTAGATTTTGCAAGAATGTCGCTTAACAGAGAGCTCTCCGTAGCAGTCGCGTCTTCTTTCTTCAATTTGTATCCAGGCGGAAGGAAAGCGCTGATATCTTGAACGTTCACGTTGGTTTTAGGCTTTTTCACTGTAGAGGCGACGGTAGTAGACGTGAGTTGAATCGTGGTAGCTTCTGTCGTTGTCGTGGTTGTACTCTTTGTGGGCCATCTAAAGTAAAATACGATGCATTTTTACGCTATTCATATCCTTAATTTCATTCATTGAATTTGTAATATGAAATAATTATAGTATTTATAGGAAGTTCACTTGTCAAAAATATTTGTTACAGTAATTTTATTAATATTTCTAGAATTACTATTTTTTTTTATACAAATTTGGATATACATAACTTCTTAAGATAATACAAAAAAGATTCACCAACCTGAATCCAGTCTTCGGGAGTGTCGACAGCGTGGTCGTACTCCTCGAGACAAAATCACGCGGTAACAGTCCTTCCAGACTATCAAGCGTTGTTTCTATCTTCGGTTTCGGTGTCGCGTGATCAGTTCTTTTGTCGTTATTATACCGACGAGGTACAAACTTGCTAATAACCGGTGTCTTAGCAGTGGTAGTGTATCTTCTACGATTATTCCTCTCTCTATCGTTTAAAACATCCAATTGAAGTGCGTTGCCGGCAGTTCTGAAACCACCGGCGAGAAAACCGCTGGACAATTCCGATTGAACTCTGTCCAATTTATCAATGATACTCTCTGTAGACTCTGGAGGTGGTGAAGTCTTTTTTTCACCACTTTGGCCGATTGGTTCGACCCGATCCATGACGGGAAACGGCAAGAATCGCGCTCCAGATATGCTGCGACTCGTTTGAACGGACGCTAATATCCTGGACGTGTCTTCTGTTGTTACTGCTGTCACAGGTTGTTCCGTGGTTCCTATAGACGTTGAGGAGGGTGGCGCGGCGACTTGTTCAGTTGTGGCTGGAGAGGATGTCGTTGGAACGGATATAGTGCCATTGACGACGCTTTTCGTCGTTACCACGGATACAACGGCTTCGCCGATCAAAATCGAGCTATCAGCGGACGAGAAATTCGTTTCCGTTCTCAGCGGTCCGATGAAAGCGAAGGATTTATCGCTGCCTTCCATCGACGTGCCATCCTCGTTGTTCGTCGTTGAAATTGGCGTGTCCAGGTCTCTTTCCTCGAGCAAATCCGACGAAGAATCGTTTACGTTCGCCACGTGATGAGAATCCAAATTTTCTTCCGCTTTTTCTGATTCTTCTTCATCGTGCGATTCTCTAACGGTCTCCCGCTCCTCTTGCTCCTCCACCTCCTTCTCCTCCTTCTCCTCTTCCTCTGCATCCGGATAATCGAGGGTGTCAGCATTCGCTGTGAAGTTTCGATCTTTAGAATCCTGTTTTTGCGACAACGACACACGGAAGAAACGCGTTGATCACGGTGCACGACCGTTTCGTCGCGTTTCTTTCTCTCTACGCACAAGACTTTCCACGGCACCAGGTGACGAAACGAGACTTACATAACGTAAAACACGTTTACAAAGATCATAATTATTTGATACTGTCGCGCGTTACATCACGAGAAAAAAAAAAAAAAAGAGGCAGAGCTCGTGTACGTGATTTTACAGTTCAGGTAGGAAGTGATCGATTTTAAACAGCATTTCAAACCTTATCTCCAATTTCTACCGATGAAGGAAGTAATTATTTCAATTAATCTAATTTCGACTAAACTGCTTTTGAAATTCTACTTTTTCCTGCAGAATTCTGTTAAGTAATGCTAGATCGTAGCATTAGATATAAATTAACAAATTGTTATCTCACCTGCGGCTTCGTATCGCGATCGATTATTACTTTCGTAATCGTAGTAGTAATAATACGCGTCGTATTGACTCGTCGAGGGATCTTCGACATAATCTTCATCCCTGGACGTGTCTTCAGTTTTAACAGTTAGAGCAGACGATTTTTCATGTTTCACCGTGTGATTATCGGTGATTTTAGAGAGCTTCGAAGCATCCTGCACCGATCTTCGATCGTTTTCAACCTCGTACTCATCCTCATAGGTTTCTTCATTCGCTTCCTCTTCGCGTTGGTCGTTCTTCCTGCTTGCTTTCGACGTCTCCATGACATTGTTCTCGTCCAAGGAGCGTAATAATGTTTCTGCCGGGTTGCTGACAGCAGGAGAGGCATTTTTGTCCTGTTGCTCGTACACCGAATTCGTCGGTATCAGACGCGACAATTTGTCCCAAGTCTCAGCTGATCCTTGAATGGAAACGGTTCGATTTATTGAGGAGAATTGAATTAGGTAGATAATTAAAGGTGTTGTGTCGGGAAAGAATATTTATAAAAGGACTTCAAGGAAACGTGTATTCGATTATTTCTTGAAAACATATGGAAAATTTGTAAACGAATATCCTTGGAAAATATTAAAAAATGCAGGGGAATAAATGAAATTTGTTATTCTTAAAAGAAAAACAACAAATATCAGTCAAATAAAGCTATTATTTGCGAATGAAGATAAATAAAAATTGAAGCGTGTTCAACATGGAAAATCATGTACGTATTATATACTTCGTACGTAAGTATATAGGTTGCTATTTCACGAATCCAACTAGCACGTTCCGTGAGAAACTGTCTCGAGCCGTTTCCGAAAGAAAGCGAAGACGCTTTCCAGCATTGTTTCCTCATGTTTTGTAATGCCGTTTGCGTTGAGGAATGCTTCATTTCATTTTCCTGTCGCTTCGCGGAAAACTCGGTCATAAATAACGCTCTAAACGTGTCAACTTATTTTCCTGTGTTATTTCATCAGTGCTACGCAATGCCTTAGTAATCGAGTACAAATCAACTCTTAAATTTTATATTATACTAAGCCTTCAATTTTGCGGGCTTCAGACTCTTCACTTCAAACATTAGAGAGATTTAGTCAAGATTTCGAGCATCGAGTTGCAGCCATTCAACTGCGATAATACCAGTAAATACGAATTTGCATATTCGACATTTATTGATTCCACAAAAAGTCGATTTTTCTTAAAACGAAGGCATTTATGTAGTTACACAAAACAGCCTTTTCTTGGCTTTCGATTAGACAAAATTCGTCCCACTTTCGCATTCAGAAATTCCTAAGATTTCTTTTGCTCAAGATAAATTCGAGAAGATTATCCAGTCTTAAAGTAATTCTATTATTACTACCAGAATTTCAATTGTTTAAGAATTATTATAGCTTACAGTGGTACAGGTGTAGTATAATGAAGTGTTATTATACAACATTGTAAATAAATGATTAGAAAACCATATTTTTAAACAATTCCGAAGAAAAATTGAAATTTCAAGAGTGAATAAATTATATATTAAATGTATTCATGTATTCTCCAATTTTTCTCAAGCATCATGTAAAAGGGAGCTTTAGTCTGGCCCAGTTTCTTTCCATACAATATTAATGGCGCTAGTTCCGCTACTCTTTCGGCCTCTCGGGACTCCTACGTATTCTTCCCTTATTCGAACCGAATACATAAAAAAAAAAAAAAAGAAAGAAAAAGAAACTAGAGAAAAAACGTAAATAATTTCGAAGTTTGCATAAACCGTTTCTAATCATGCAATTTCTCCCAACCGTATACTGAACGTTCTTCACTCCGTTCGCTGTATCCATAAAAGTCTTGTTCGTACCGCATAAAGTGTGCATAAACTTGGTTAACGATAAGTTTATTCAGCAGAAGCGAATATTACACTTTTCAGGAGGAATAACTAAGGTATTCTGAATTGTAAGAGCGCAAGATATTCTTGAAAAGGGTTATAGCCAGTGGTTGGTGTCGTAACTGGAATAGTTCCGTGGGTGTGTCCACGATGGAATCAACAAGGCTCCAGGCCTTCGAAATCCGAGCACGAATATAAATTAAGGCGCGGTTACGCTGCTCGAATGCGTTAATCACGCTGGCTTTCTTGGCGATTCGCTTCTCAGTGTGCGGTTTTATTTCTCACCGTTAAATCCGTAGAACACACGCGCCACTTTAATTGCAGGTTACCAAAGTTCACTTGCACTTTTCGAGCTCCCCGGCTCGCCGGTTGGTTCGCCGCGTTTCGTTTTAGGAGAGAAACTCTAGAAATGCATAAATTATCTTAGATCATGTTTTTTGCCTGCGTTGCTTGTTTATGTAATTTATCAAAATAATGTACTTAAATAATACAGTTGCTTAAAAGGATATTGAATAATTCTTCTCATTGCTGTACAACATAAGCGCTTACAGTTGATTTTTATCTTTGTTTCGATAAAAGTACCTAACTTTCTTGTTTGTGTAAGAAATTATATTCTTTCTATAAATAACGTTAAGAATCTCAAGAAAGCGTGAAAGTAGTCTTTCTTTATGTCACTATTTGAAATTTTTAATTTTAATTTTTAACGAATAATTAATACGAGTATCGCGATAAAATTAAATACCTATCAGATCTATTTCATCTTTGATGTTTGATTCATTTTACAAGATTACTCGGAACGCATTCCTGATTATATCGTGTAACTAATCTGCTTTTATATAAACGTATTGCTAATCAAGATTGAACGATGCAGTTCACTGATCGCACTTTGCGTCTCACGTCATAAATTATTGCGCTATTAGAAGTGTAACGAGCGAATATTTGCGGTAACTGCCGCGTGATTAACTGTCAACGGAAATACATGTTTCTTTGTGCTGTATATCTTACTTCATGCTAATACTATTTGCTTTTTTACCCACCCCGCACATTCTTATGAATTTCAAAACAGATGTAATCTTTATTGAAATTAAATTTATCAGTTGCTTTCATCATTTTTCAAAAAAATATTTATCGGCAATTTCCTTGCTAACAGGAATCGAAATTATATAATGTCAAATCGAATTTTCAATGAAACGTAACCCAACGCTTTTCCAATAAACAGTTAAAAGTTTCAGCTTCCTGCATTGCATTTCTAACCTAAAAGCGATGAAATTTATTTGAAAATTCATCGATATCGAACGCAACTCGAAATCGCTTATACGATCAATGGCAGTTCGTATCATTACAGGAACTCGTTTGTATGCCTTATGGTTTCCGTTGCTGATACCTACCGGATTTGATATTTTTAACTATCTCGACTAGTTGTTGGTAAATTCATCGATCTATTGACGTAATTCGAAATCACATATATGGCCAATACCAGTTCGAATTTTCAGTGGAACTTGTCCGATACTTTCACGATCGAGACAGCAGGAAGTGTCTGGCTGAATTCTAACGGGTGTACGTGCACGAAAGGAGCGAGAAGTCGCGCGTGCCAGGCTTAGGCAACGAAGTTGTAAATAATGAGCCGAGTGTAGCCGTTCTCCTTTCGATCGTCCTTCGACTTGATCGCTCCTACTCTCCGCACATACGTTCACACGAATTCTTAACCCGAGGTACTTGCTGAAATACCGATCGCGACTTTTCTCCGCCGCTGTAATATTTGTTGCTATTTTATCACCGTTCAATTTTCTTGAGAACCTGTTGCTAGCTCATTACCGATGTATTTTTCAATAATACACTGGATTAATTTAATTACAAAATATTTTTTCATAAAACAAAAGGTCACTTCACTTTCTACTTTTGGCGTTTACTCTTTGTATGTATTGATTACGAGGTGTGTGAAATTCATTATTTTAATGTTCTCAAGAGCTAACTTTTTACATGTACACTCCCCTTGATCGATTTGTCACGTTGCAATTTTGTACTATGCCACAGGCACTGCTATCGAATTATCGACTTTCATCGTTGATTGAAGGGTAGCATATAATTATATAGTATCATCGTCAAAATTTGACAGCCCTATTAAAAATACTTTTACTTGAACTCGAAGTTATAGTGATTTACGTTTTCTTACTATATTCTTCATTACGCAGTTAAACTGCGCATATACGCATTACGCATATAATAGAGGTTATTAAAAATGTATGCAATTATAAGAACAGTAACAATGGAATTCTATTTATATTCCTTTTATCGCTGCTATTACAAATGCATACCTTTGTTACATTTACCAAGCCTTTATCCCGTTCGTCCCGGGTAAACGTATAAATGAGTGGTGGTGTGACCTCGTGCGATTTCAGATCGATTAAAACCACTCGCGCCCTCTCTCTTACTTGATAATGCGCGTAAATACAACCGCAGGTCGCAGAACTGCATCTACGTGTTACAACGATATTTTGAAATAACATGTTTCGTGCTTATTGTACCGTGACTTTCCTTATCCACCGCGAATGTAAAAGGCGAAAGATTCGCGGCTACACGCAACGAAACAACACCGCGGTCGTGCCATTTTCTGGCCTACAATCCTAGTGAAAACGAAGCCCAAATAGGAAACGCGCCACGTTAAAGATTCGACGCTTGATGCGCACTTTCCATAACCGAATGCACCGTTATTATACCGACACACAATTAATGCGAATTTTCGATATACGATGTTCGAGATCTACCATCACATATCGATATGATTAATGGTGAATTTTATGCGTGAATTGGCGCCAACGACTTTTCTTTATTAATATCTGTATCTTTATGAAAATGCGTAAACTTTCTATATGATCCATGTTTAAAAATCTTTGAATTTAATACTGATAAATTGTTCACTATACGAGGCATTAATGAGTGTCACTAAAATTTATTTACAATACCTTTCAAATGGCGGCAGTATTTGAAAAATGTAATAAACTGTAGATGATCTTGAAGTAGAAATAAGGTGAAAGAAAATGTGCGGTCGATATGGCTAATGCATATTGACATAAACTTTCTCTAGAGAAGTTTCTTTTTCAAGGTTAATGACTCAGCTGGGAAAGAAGCTAAATCGTTCGCCTTACTAATCTCGTAACACTATTTATGGCACCGAGGAAATCATATTTCATCAACGTATCGTCCTATATATGTATATAATGTTCCTTATATTATACATCTGGGAAAATGAGATTTGACACAACACTTCGTTCATATTTTGGACTTCCCCATCCTGATGATTAAGTCCGTGATAAATCTGGTTACGGGGTTTCATAAAAATCTCACCTATTACGAGATCCGTGAGATGAGCATCATTAAACCTCGCGCTGAAAGAGCCGGGATTGGGAATGCACGAGGAAAGCGCGTCATATTTTACGGAAATCATTTACATGAGAACCGTTTATTCTTACGTGCCTACAATGCGACCATCGATATATCTGATATTTAGATTTACTGTTAACTCGTGACAGACATTAATACTCGTATTTATAAGTGGTCTTTAACGGTAAAACAATAACAAGCCATTTGCATCATAACCTCTTTGACGTTTTATTACGTGTCTATAAACTTAAAAAATTTTAACTATACTTCTTTATACAAAAAAGTTATTTAACTCGTTTACGTTTCTAAGTATACTCGTCATTGTTCTGCGAGGTATGCATAACTATTCGAGATAAGAAAAAACGTGCAAAGAAAACGTTGGCTGCAGACGGAACGCATTCTACAGGTGACCTGAAACACTATTTTTGGAACTCAGTTTTAAATAACAGATTAGTTTTGGCTCTTTCACTTTTCTGTCATTAAAAAAAATTCCTGCGTGCGAGCCAGCGAAGGAAACAAGCAATTTCACTATCATTAAGCGTATTCTGCATTGCAGATTACTGGAATCTCTTGCTTTTTAGTCTAATTGCTTCAGTCTGTGATTGAATTAATTTCAAGTAATTATTCCACAAACAGATAACACGAATGAAATTAAATTTATTCGAACGAGGTGTAGAAAGCATATTTGTTACTGTTTTACCTATAATTCTTTATGAAAAATCTGTTTCTATTGATTTCGCGTCAATTGTTACTTTGAAACTACTCTTTATGGACGTTACACAATGCACGATAATAAAAGGATAATACATGGGGAATCATGTCAATTTTATTCGTTTGAGACAATCACAATTTTGAATTCGATATATCAGTTTTTGAGAATCACGATAATCGTTCGTTTCGAAGTCGTCATTACAGACAACAATGGAGGTTCAATTACGTTATCGTGCTACGCGATTGTACGTAACTCTTGTATGGAATTGCGGTTCTATTGTATTGCGTATTGTATCGCAATGTACCGGGTCACGAATTCAAACCATCTAGTATTGCACGACGGTTATCCGCCGTTTATTCTGCCCGCAGGTTTAAGGCCGGATTACATGAAGTATTGCGCTATTTCGTAGTTGTACCTCGAGAAAATTTGCACATACCTTTCACACAAATATTGGCATATCTGTACATAATCTGTTCGTTTATGTTTATCTACCGAGTAAGGTTTTGTTACGAAACTATTGTGGTTTGCTTGCTAAAAACAAGTACAAAAAACATCATCCAGAGATACTAAGCTTATGAAAGAATGACAACCTTACTGCAATACTTCTTACAATAGAAAATTCTACTTTACGTGACTTTGTATCCGATTTCCATTGTTATTACACGGCAACGATTAATCGAAAATTTCGTCGACCGTAGAAACAACAAAGAATACGAATTAAGTCAGAAAGGCTGTACTCGGTGAATCGTGACAGTCATACACCGTCGACTCGCCGGATTACATAAATACCACCTACACGTTCCACTGGTATTACGTTGTCAAAATCAAACGGGACCTTTCAACGATCGCGGTTGAACAAACTCCCAAGCCTAACTGTTGGCCATAAATTACACGGTGACAATATACTGCGAGGAATGCGAAGAAGCCCCTTACAGGGTGATAAAAATTCAGCTGGCCACCCTACAATATCATAAATCTCCCGCGACACATATGTCCACGAGGCGTTCGCATTTGCTCTATGCCCCTATCCATGAAAGGATTGCGCGGTTATTTGTCGATGGCGCGCCCTCGCGGCCGGAACGCGAAACAGAATCGAATTTGCCGTTCCGAAAGGGCACCGCGCGGGTATTTTCAGAAAAAAAAAACGTTACCCTGTTGACAGTTCGTCGAAAGGGTGAAATAGCTGAGGATCAGGAAAGTGAAAATCACGTTGATGTGCCAGGTATCGTTCGTTTTCATCTTCGACATCTTTCTCATGCACTTGTTCACACCGCGCACTTTTTCGTATCTACACAATTTCGCACAATTTCGAGGCGGTTTGCCCAACTGTCAGAGTAACACTATCATCGTAACGACGATGAAATCGGCGGATCTGTTTCGTCGCGGCGTAGCTGTGTTGCCGATTTATCGACAAACGAAGTACGGATGCATCCTCACAGTAGAAAAGAAACGTTCGCGAGCACGGCGCGTTTGTCACTGGCCACGGGTAGAAAGCAAAATCCCACTTTCACTTGGTGGCTGCGCGCCTCGCGAGGCGGAGCTGGCACGTCGAGGCCATCGAGATCTTTCCCTCTCTTTTCTGTCCAGCCACTTCTCTTTTGCCTCTCTTCGCATGTACACCGCTTTGTGACGATCGACGAGAGGGAACTGATACTTAGAAAAACCAAGGGGACGGGTTTTAGCAAAAATTTGAGAACGTCCGGGTACGACCTTTCTTGTACCTTCACGAAGGTCGACTACGAGGATCAACGATCTTTCGCAATGTTTTTAGAATCGGGAGGTGGCATTTTCGACGAGGTGTCGAGAACCCCGAGGCTGACTGTTTTGTACCTTATAAATGGAAGGGTTTCTCACGGAACGATTTATTTATTTGCACAAGAATTTGAAATTTCTAAATAATGCATTACATTACAGGTAATCAATTTCGATATTATCCTCGTATTATTTTCTTCGTTTTATAAATATTAGTTAAATTGTTATCAATGCTCTACGTTTTAAATATTTTAACCTTTCGATCGAAAAAGGCGAGTTTTCAACTGGTAATGTGAAAATACCGATTATTTATCTACCAGTAAATTCCTGTATATTAACTTTCATCATTACCTTTACACTAAAAATTAACATCTAATCATACTTGAAAGTGAATTAATTCTCTCTTTTACAATTTAAAATGTCTCTAATTTGAAAGTCCTGATTCGTATCGTTTATTAACACCTTAAAAATTTAGTTCACATAAAAGAAACTTGTTAGGTTAAAACTCTAGAACCTATTACATTAAATTATTTACAACGACCGTTACTAATTTCGAATATAAAAAGTGATAGAGTTTACTGTCCTAATTTCTTCATTAATTAAGAAATTAAAAAAGTTTCAATTCTTATTTAGAAAGTATCGAATATATTTCGCGCGACGAATTTTTATGTCCGCACATATGTACGTATAATACGTTCCACAAAGTCAACTCTGCATTCGGGTTATATGTAGCGTGCGTTTAGCATCTTTATTTCGGGATCATTTTCCATTTTTTCTTTCTTTTCAGGATTCCGAAGAATGCAGCTCAAGAATGTCATAACACGGCCGCGTCCTTCGCAAGCACCATCGTAAACATTTTTTTCGACGTCGATTTTACCCTGCTGGCGGCACGTTCATTAACCCTTACCTATTGTGGTCGACCTTTACGAATCGATTCCAAACTGATTCACATCCGGCCCGAAACCAGATGGCCACTAAAGGAAAAAAAAAAGACGAGCAAGGTCGAGACAGCTAGGGAAAGTAATATTGTGACGCAATACAGTTGACGATGATGTTCTATAATAGCTTCTAAATTACCGCTGCAACGGTATGGGGGATTAGTAATACCGTCTTTACATGTTTTACGTCACGTACAGACGGTTTTTATACGTTTCTTCTTTTCTCATGTGAACGTACAAAGAGGAAAAAATAGAAATTGCTTTTCTTTGTCCTTTTGGTCTTGACGCGTTTTTATAGAGGAATTCCGAGTCCTTTATGATAAAATAAGATTGTAAAACGAGCGTGAATTTTATTGTACTATTTTGTGAACTCTGAAATCAGGATGGTGTAAACTGAAAAAAATCGAAGGAATTAATTCTTAGAATTTTTGATAAAAGTTCGAATTTACATGTAAATTTTGGGAAAATGATAATACGTTTATTGTAAGTATGATCTTAGATAAGAGAAAGCTGATGAAGTTACGAATCAAGCGATTCAACAGTGTCCGGTTTTCTTGGAAAATTTATCGTTATTCGGATTTTTAACTACCACTTATGTGAAATTACGCGAGAAGATTCGGTTACAGACTAGCCTCCGCGTCAAGTTGCCAATTTGTATTCCTGCGGAGTTAGCAGGAAGTGCAACGCGGTCCCGATTCTAACGGTAACAACGTCAAAGATCTACCATATATAATCATGTACGGTATTTTGTTTCGTGAAACTGCTACGAATTTACGGAATAATGTGTCCGCGTCTCGAAATAACTTAGTCATACGGAAACGTAAAGATATTTTACTTTGAGTAGAATTATACAATTTTCAAAATCACTCTTGACCAATCGAATAAGTTTAAAAATTTTCGTATGTATTAAAATTTGAACGTTTCTTAATAATAAATTTATGTAAAAGAGAAAAGCTGCGATATCATACCTTCTCTAACAAATGCAGCAGACGTTGAAGTCTCCGTTTCTATGCTGGCATTGAAATCACCGTATGAAATCGGAAAATATTACAATTCCTGGTGTATACAATGTGTAACAATAGTATACGCGAATAAACACTTGTTAATTGCTTATAATGATAAATTTGTGCAACATATTATTTTATTTGTTGCTATTGAATGTAAAATTGTGCACTGATTGATCATATGATTGAAAGAATAAGATTGGTTTTTTTTATAATGTTACAACGCGCATAAATTTTATTACATTTATTTTATGTACATTATTTATATTGTAACATTATAACATTACATAATCATGTTAACTAAAAATCCTAATTTTTAGGTAAAAATGATCGTATGGCGATTAAATAAACAATTTTAGTATTGTTCATACGAAACGAAATGTACAAATTATTGCGGTAATTTTGCGATCTTTAATTATTTTACTATGAGATCGTGTTTATCGATACTCTTCATTGCTTACATAAAAAGTCTGCAATGAAACATTATAAAACATTAGAAATAAAACGTAAATAATTATAGATCGTTGGGAGATGTAAACGTTTGTCGCAATTTTTATGAATGATTTATTGAGTAAAATATATTTTTCTATTGTATTTGTTTTTTATCAGATTAAAAATTTCGTACCGTAAAAATGCCACATGAATAAATGATAAGTAACTTTTGTGAATAATGCACTGAATTTTTCCACGTATGTATCTTTTGTGATCCCTTTAGAATCAAAATGGTTTAGACGAGAATATTTTGTAAGATACTTACGCTTCATCATCCAACAGAGCTGTGTGAGGAAAATAATTCGAAAATTGAAAACATGATTTTCGAATAGTACTCTGTCAAAAGAGTGTAATGCATGATTGTCGTATAATTCTCTTTTTTTTTTTGTTTTACATATAAGAAGTAAATTTTTCGTATTATTTAATTTTAACATCAGTTTATAGAAACTCACTGCACATGCTTTTAAACTAGTCGAGAGTGCAACAAACTTGTTGTTATAATTCTCATGTAATTTTCATACAAAATATTCATAATGGGGTGCTTATGTAACAAACCTGGATAAAATATGTATAAAATTCGCACTTTATGATATTACTATATAGTATTGCTAATAAATCTTTCGTTAACTAGTATCTATTTTAATGTAATCCAACAAATAATGATATGCTTACGCTATGGCATCTTTACAGTATGACACACATTTTTAGCTGTGTGGAATTGGCGTTAGTTTTATTGAATCCTATAATTACAGGCGATAATCATCTCGTGTGTAAAGTACTTCAATTCAACTACAGCTATAAATTTATTCACTGATTTGTTATTTGGACACCATATGTATACCATGATTTGATGCGGGCCTCGTTAACTAGAACAAAAATAAATTCCGCAAATACAAATGGATATGGACCTTTCTTGGTTCATTGCAGACGATAATTACTTTGTGGTCGGTCGTCTTGAAGGTTCTGAGGCAGTAGGTGGTGGAGGCGGACCCCTACGTGCCAATTCCTCTAAATAACCCATTAATAAACGTGTCCGTTCAGCAGCTGCTGCTTCCAGTACGAGAAATCTTCGATCCTTCCTTAAGATTTCTTCAATTTCTGCTAAATGTGCACTATTTTCTTGTACTTTTTTATATGTTTTATCAGTAATAAGTTTTGTTTCCTGAAATTGATATTAAGTCGGATTCATTAGACACTTAATATACAAAGAAAAATTTAGTATAATAAATCTGGATATATTTTCAACATACTTGTAAAAGTTCTCTAAAGTCAGCTTTGGCTGCAACAAGTTTATCTTTAATGTATTCCTTAAATTCTTTTTCGCATTTCTGTAAAATAAAAGAACAAATATGATACAATATTTAAAAATAGTCATTTCTAATTTATTGTTTTACATTCTTACACAAACTACATACCCGATCACTAGATGAAAATTTAAGGTATCTAGGGTCGTCTTTTAGAGACTTTTTGATGTCCCTCCACGATGCGGTAAGTTCAGTAGAAGCTCCTACTTCATCGAGAAGTTCTCGGAATTTATCGCGTTTCTTGCGACTAAGTTGTTCTATGTGTTCATTAAATAACCTTTCTTTTTCCTCGCGATCTAAGCTCTCCGCTAATTCCCATCTATGATCTTTCCTCAATTGCCGTTTCGCTTCTCGCCATGCTAGATCACCATTCCTCACCTATACACGAACACGTTATGTTAAGCAAACTGAACACGTTTAATATTATATTTTGTTCATAATGAGAATTACATAACAAGATACTTACTAAATCCGCGAGAAGAGCACTGAAATGTTGCACCGCTTCTGTGTGACGATGATGTTGCCTTTCTTTGTCTCTGTCGCGAAGATGCGTGGCGAGAGTCCTCTGAACTTCTCTCTCCCTCTCGCGAAGACTTGCTTCGGCTCTTCTTTCTCGTTCTCGCTTTTGTTTCTCTCGATCTTCTTCCGAGTCTGACTGATCTTCCGCATCCTCCTTCTAGTCAAACAAATATCATCTAAATTGCTATAAAATAATCTTTTAATTAACTCGACAAGTCGAAACACTTACGTCATTTTCTTTCTTAGAGGGTTTCTCATCATTGTCCTCGATCTCTCCTGTTTCTTTCTCCGCTACCGCCTCCTTTTTCTCTTTGCCATTTTCTTCCGAGGGTGCCTCGCTTTTTCGCTTCTTATCCTTCGAACTATCCTTGTCAGCTCTCTCCTTCGACGACTTTTCCTTGTATTTATCCACATCTTTCCTGTCCCTATCCTTCTTCTCCGACTTGTGATGGTCTTTGTCCCTGTGCCGGTGATCTTTGTCTTTTTCCTTCTCCTTTTTCCTCTCCTCCTTTAGCATACGAATGTAATCCCTAAACCAATCTTCCCTCGTGCTTGCCGACTCTACGACTCTGTACCTCCAATCTGATTCCAACTTTTTCTTACAATCGCTCCAATGCGAATGTCTGTCGATGTCTTTGTGTTCACGTAGCATCGCTATGAATTCCTTTTTCACCTGAAACGCATTTACCATAAGAGTTTTCATTGTTGAAAAATAATCAGCTTTTGCTTACACTCTATTTATACCAATGATTACATGTTCAGCCACATTACAATCACTTTCACATTATTATATATATGTATATAAAAGTTAATGACTTGTAATGTGGATCAAACTATGTCAACTTGCAAACCTTTTTATTGGTTTTCAAACTACATTTCGTTAGGGGTAGAAGAAATAGTCATTCATGTCATTCGTTCGTGTCAGGAGGTATCACAACGTTAAGGGCTCTACTTGTTGGAATTTTTAATGAAATAAGCTGGTCAGATTTGCTGAAAAAAATTATAATCATTATAGCTGCAAAAATAATTACTTTCTAACCGAGTCATCATTAAACATATAGCATATTTTAATGTAAAATGTAATGTAACATTATACTGAAATATAAAATATATGTAAGACGTGTGTGTATGCTGTTATTTAATGATGAGACGGAGTATAAAATGGATAAATTTTTATCTGCTGCCCTTGCTGAAAAGAAAAAAATTGTTAGTATATCGTCATGAGATTTTGAAAATATTAAAAGCTCTCAGCCGTTCAAATTACGAAACGAGGGTTTTTCCTAACTATTTTTTATGTAGTACCTTTCCAAAATTTATAAATTTCTATTATTATCGATGCTATTAAAGCATTCTACGATGACAATAATGCGTAACATGAATATGATATAACAAAAACTTTAATAAACAAAAAGAAAAATGTTTAAATTAAACTTTAATGGAATAGTT